>NW_028248991.1:600000-776474 GCF_964263255.1 Lissotriton vulgaris | reverse complement strand
CATAGAAACTTGTCGTAACTAAAAAAACACATTAATAACTTCACTCGTATAAATCATAAGAAACGTTTATCAAACGCAGGTGTATTCATTCAGTCTATATATTGAAAATCATGTGTGGAAATACATAGTACATATTCTCCTACACAGGGCAGCCACAGTCGTGATGGGATCGGTGCAGACCGATGGTCATAACACCGCTCCAACCTAGGACACGATGGATAAGGCAGAGGCAAGAAAGCAAACAAGGCCTGGCCCCCTGTTTCAGTTCCAGGCATGGCCTGGAGAGCTCTGTGCTCGAAGCAGAGCCTAGATAATTATGCAGCACCTTGCAGGGCTTCTTTGGGGATCAAGAAAGTTGTCCAATGTTGCGCCCCACCTTATCCCTACAGATGCATTGTGGACTTTCCCTGCTCCGGCTCAGAAGCAACACTGACTGAAAGATACAGGCAGCAGCGACAAACAGTCAGTGTTCGATAAATAGATGCACTGATCCCTAAAAGCTAATGGGATTTCAAAAAGGCGGCAGGGTGGAGCCCTAACGCCAACATGAAGGGCCTGGCACTGACTTCATGCAATGACACGTGTTACAGACATGACTAATGGGATTTTCATTGATCAGTCTTTCTAAAATGATGAGAAGTCTTTTGTGCTACCACTGTGCCTGCTCTTTTATCAGATGTTTGCATATCTCTTTGAACTCTGCACCTTGCGGTGTCTTGAGAGTGTTTCACAACACTCGCCCTCAAATGGTTCGGAGCCACATACTGCAATCCTTCAGGAAACAAAAGGCTTCTGAAACCTTTGCACCAATAAGGAAGTGCTTTCGAATTTCAGCTGATTTTTCACCTCTCTGGTTTGGAACTTAATTTAAAATGTGCAACCCATAGAAATTAAGTTGATTTCAATTTACGACACAGAGATGCCGAAGTCTAATGATAAGGCACATTAATATCTAATTAACGAGGGAATGGCAGTATAAATACCGTTTCGAAACAGATTGGATTGTTCATATTTGTATTGTGCGGGAAAGAGAGCAGTAAGATGTTGCTTTTACCCTGCAGCCTGGCCTTTCTTTTGGCTACTCAAGTGTTTTGCACGGTGACGTGTTCCATGGTGGAGCTGAAAAACAATGGCTATGAAAATCTTGTCATTGCAATTAATCCAGCCTTACCTGAAGATGGGAAGATTATTGACAATATAAAGGTAGGCAAATTATTGTTTTCAAGAAGTCACTGTGGGCTGTTAAAGGCTAGATCTGTGAATCGTATCTCCGGTACAACTGCGACAATGTGATGCAAAATATGCACACATATTGTACAGACTAACTCCTGCATTAACACGTTTACCAAAACAATAACTGACAACATTTTGGGAAAGTTAATTTGTAATAAAATAAACCCAGAGGGCCGAATTTACAAACTTTAATCTTCATCTACCCACAAGCACATGGAGAAAAAACATATTTTTTCGCATACACAAATTCATAAAGGGAATTTGATCATATTCTAAACGTGATGCATTTGTGTGTGAATTAATGGAAACACACACAACTGCACGGATTTCCAGGTTAAGCATTTGGCAGGCGCAGATCTGCCTCATTCACGCATCCCATTCCTCTAGATAAAACCCTTGCCCAGAGTGTACACAGGCACAGAATGGAGCTGTGTGATTGTTTCTAAAGGTAATGGCGCTCTCACAGCGCTCACAATATACATTAGCTCGCCAACATTTACAAACTCAGTATCAGATTTACTAAGTTGACAGGCAGCGCAGTGCGGCAGCCATAAATGCCTCGCTCCGTGAGGAGGAGAAAGCAGGAGAGCGCCACATTTACAGAAATATAGCACTCCCCTCCCCTCTTCCTAGCGCCGGCACTGAAATCAGTTGCCATACACCACAGAGACACTGTTTGGTCCATGGTGCAAGGGTGTCTCCATAATTCTAGCATAGGGTTTGTACTGGAAGGGTACCCTTCAGATGCAAAGAGCATTATACAGCGTTAGTAAACCTACTATTAAAATAAATGGCATCTTTAACCAGAAGCAAAAAGCCAAAGGACATTTCCAGCATGTTCTGGATGCAAGATGTCCGCTTTTAAAGCTATTCTATAAAATGCCACATGCTGGTGCCAATGCCCTCAATAAGTGTACTTGGTGACCAAAGTGCGAAGTTCCATGTTGTCTAAATCCTATCAGGCAGTGCTTGAACAGTGGTATAAAGTGCCACCTGCTGGTGCAATAACATGCTTGGCGGAAAAATGCACTGTTCTCTAATCTTGGTCAAGATATTCTAGATGTTATGACAAGCAGTAACAGCGTAACTGAACATAGTATTAAAAGGAATAGCATCTTAAACAAATAGCGAAAAGCCAACGGACATTTCTAGCATGTTCTGGATGTAAGAGGTCAGATTCTAAGTCAGTTATATAAGGTGCCAAGCCATCAATGAGTGCACTTGGCAATGAAAGTAGCCTGTTATCTAAATTCAATCTGGCAGTGGTGAAACAGTGCTGAGAAATGTCACGTGCTAGTACAATAAAAAGAAAAAATGCTTGACCATCAACTGGCGAAATGCCCAGTTATCTAATCTTAATCATGATATTCTAGGCAATCCTGGCCCCAGTTCAGGCTCCATGTTCTCACGTGACAGTCCAAATAGGTCGGCTGGCATCTCGCAGGAGCCTCTCGGCTTCTAAGAACAATTTGCCAATTTCTTCTAGTTCCTTTGGTACAACTGTATGGTATATGTATGCCAATGACTCTTTGCATGTTCTTATCCCATTTTGCAGGGAAATTGGCTTTTTGCACATTCGTCTTTGGGGTAGCAAATGCAAGCAGAAGGATACAATGTGCCCAGCAGATTCAGGGTAATATTGGCGCAGCCTGCACTGGCCATGCCCAGGTGTGGGTCTCTTGCAGTGGTCCTATATTCCCATACAGGCGTTGTTAGGAGATTGGTCAATGGTATGTTTTTTAGCGCTTGTCTACCCAAGACTACTTTCAGATATGGTTGGCAGGAGTAGAGTTCATGTGATATATCAAGACCTGCTGCTACTGAAATATTTCTGATTTATTTTATGACGTAGTCTCTTGAAGCTTTCTTGCCTTGCTCTTTTAGAGTTCTCTTTAAATCCTCAAAAGTTGTACTTGAATCTATTGAATCAATTGGAATCAGGTTTATTGTGTCTCTAGCGCTGCCGAGAATCTTTGTCTAGCTACTGTTTATGTCTAGAAATATGATGTTCAGAGCACCTCGCAACGACTTCGGATCTACCCTGGTCTCCTGTGATAGAACTTAATGTTGTTCTTTTTAGATTCAATATCTATGTTCACCAGGTAGACCTCAAGAGGAATCATTGCGAGCTGGGAGTTTTTAGGTATGTTAAATATTTTCCTGTATGCTGCTGTATGGCAACGCTATAATGGCTTGGTGTGCCTGCTGGGGAAGGCAAGCAGGACGTAGCTTATTGCAGGTGGCTTTTTCGGATGGCTTCTAGGGGCTTTGTAATTTATGATATAGTTTGGATGGAGCATAAGTGATATTAGCTGCTTTTTCTGTCACTACAGTGGCCTTCCACAAGGGTTTACCAGTGTCTGACAGGCAAATCCCCAGATGGCTTTATTTGGTGGTTGTGTTCATCTTTAAAGGGCGAACAAAGCAAACTCAAGGAGATGATGGTCGGAGTGCTGAACATTCCAAACACTCACCGCCAGTCACGGATCTGGGTTGAAACCAATCCTTGTTCTTTAGCTCACTTTGCCACCCCAGTTCAGACACAGCTATATGCAAATCAGTCTTGACCCTGTGCCTCATGGTAACAGTCCAGCGCGAACTGCCAAGCCATGTCTTCCCTGACTGGGGGTGAGTGTCTGAAAAGTTCCAGCGCTCCGTTCATCATCTCCATGTGTTTGCTTTGCTCACCATAAGTTGGCAGGTTATGCCCGGACGTGGGTCCCTTGCTCACTTTGCCACTGTTTTCAAGCTAACCTGACTGATGAAGGATGTTACCCAGAAACCGGGCCCAGCATGCTTGTTTCCAGTTCAGTGAAGACCTGGCATGGCAGTTCGGGCTGGACTGTTCCCATGAGGCACAGGGTCAAGATTGATTTGCATATAGCTGGGTCTGAACTGAGGTTACAAATTGAGCTAAAGAATGATGATGGATTCAACTCAGATCTGTGACTGGGGGTGTGTGTCTGAAAAGTTTCATCTCCATGTGTTTGCTTTGTTCGCCCTAAGTTTGCAGGGTATGCCCAGATGTGGGTCCCTTGCTCACTTTGCCACTGGATGCAAGCTAGCCTGGCTGATGAAGAGTGTTGCCTACCTGGCTTGACAGTTCGGGCTGGACTGTTCCCATGAGGCACAGGGTCAAGACTGATTTGCATATAGCTGGGTCTGAACTGAGGTTAGAAAGTGAGCTAAAGAATTATGATGGATTCAAACCAAATCTGTGACCGGGGTGAGTGTCTGAAAAGTTTCAGCACTCCGTTCATCATTTTCATGTGTTTGCTATCTTTAAAGGGCCCAGTAGCCATTTCAATTGATGCTCCTTGCATCTTTGGCAAAAATCAGGACTTTAGTTTTGGAAGCATTTGCATGCAGAGCATTCTTTGTGTTGTATACATGGAGTATGCAACCACTCATACTGAAAGGGTCTCTGAAGCAAATGACAAGCAGAAAATACAGGGGTAAAACAGTACAGTCAAAGAGACCCAATCTGTCTGAAAATTATTTATAGAATGATCAAAGTAACTAATATGTTGGAACATACCCAAACAAGCAAGTTCTTCCCCAATATATGTAGAGACTCTAGTCTATGGAAAATATATAATTTATTTATATCATGGTATCAAGTTAATAGGAACACAATACAAATCAGATACATCGAGGCTCATCATAGGCACACACACATTCTCTCATTTCAAACATTCAGACACAACTTAAACATACTCATACATCCCATAAACTCAGGATCTCATTACATAACAATACACATTTTTAAGAAAAAAACAGCAATCTTTGTATCACAAAAATCAACCAACATAAAAATGGTAAGTAGGCAATGAGTGTCAAATGATCAGTTTGTAAGTTTCTGAAGGGTTAATGGAGAGGATTGCACACGTGTGAAGATGAGCTCAGTCACGTTCTGAACAAAGAAGAAATGCTGGACTAATTATGCCAAAGCAGTCAGTCTCTCCGTAAATGGACAGGGCAAAACATTATTAACAGGTGGACAGTTAATAATAAGCCAAGTGACCGGCTGAGAGTCATACCCTAGAGGCTGAAGTGCAGACTAACCAAAAAACAACTATGTTTTAGGGAGGGGGCAAGCTCTAAGCGATGACAAACCCCAAGAATTAGAGAGACTCAAACATAGCCCAAGATAAAAGGGATGTACCTGCTGCTAAATCGCCTGAGTTGAAAGGCGTCCAAAACAGCATAAATCTACCAACAACTGCAAAATGCAGGATCAGCCTCTTGCACGAGCACTGACCATTAAAGAGAGTACGGAGGTCAAACTTACACAAAGACAGCAGAGGGCACACAGCAGTCCCAACCATCTAGTGTATTCCCAAAGCCAAAGCCCTCTTCATCCTAATGCTGGTTTGATCCAATATCACCAGATCATCAGCATACTGTATGATGGGAAGTTTCATCTGACCTAATTTCAGTGGGAATATAGGGGCTAGATGTAGGTAATTGTAAATTACCGATTCGAAAATACCGAATTTTACCGATTCGGTATTTTTGAATCGGTAATTGCTATGTAGATAAAAAATCGGTAAAAATTACTGAATCGTTAAGATTCGGTAATTACCGAATCAGTATTTACCGATTCGGTAATTGCCATTCATTCCTATGGGTCTGGAGGCCCATAGGAATGAATGTCAATTACTGAATCGGCAAAATACCGATTCAGTAAAATAGGGAAAGAGTCAAGGGTGGCAGGGTGTCACTTTGACACCCTGTTGCACCCCTGATTAGTGCTTGTGTGCACATGTGGCACACATACATGCCCTAAGGGCATGTATGTCTGCCACATGGCACAGTTGAAAATGCATTTATTTGCATTTTCTAAGGTATTCTTTATTTACCTCCAACTAATAGTTGGTGGTAAATAACGAATCCGTAAAGCACATGAGCACTGTTTAAAGTGCTTCCTACATGTCATTTACCGATTCGGTAAATACCGAATCGGTAAATGATGATTCGGTAAATACCAAATCGGTAAATGCCGATTCGGTATTTATTGAATCTGTAAATTGGCCCCCTACATAACAAAAGCCTATTACCGGTCGGTAACGGCCGATTTCGGCCGTTACCGACCGGTAATGATCTTCCTACATCTGGCCCATATTCCCTTTCAGCAACTCCCCTCTTAAGTCAGTGGTATAAATGAACTGAGCAAGGTGGGAGCGTTGACACAGCCCTGCTTAAGCCCTCTATTGGTGTAAATGTTTTCAGTTGGATGGGTCTGCGTTATTTTAATTAGAACCCATGTGTACGTGTACAAAGTTCTAATTGCCAGCAGGAGTAGCCTTTGCTCTCTGATAGGAGAGAGCGAAAACGTTGTCCATAGTAGAAGAGTCTGGCCGGAAGCCCGTCTGATAGTTTGGTATGATTAGATTTTTTTGATTGATCCAGTCCTCCAGCTTTTTATTTTTTTGCAAAGGCCTTGCTATCAACATCCAATAGAGTTATTAGCAGATCACCCTTTTTGTATATTTGGTGCAGGATGGAGCCGTTTCATGAATCCGGAATGGATGCCCATAGAAAACATTTATTGTACAGGCTAAAAATGTGGGGTACCCAAAATGCCAGATCTTCCCGAAAGGCGCTCTTAAAAAGGTTGTTTGGACGAGGGCCCCTTCTTCCTGAATACTTTTCAGGATGATTAACATCTCCTTTTCGGATACTAGCATGGAGCTATCTTCTAGGCTTTTTAGGGCATGAGCCAGTAAATGCTTACTGGTATCCCATATTTTTATCAGGGTCCACGTATAGTTTGTGTACGTGGGCCCCACATTCCTCAATAAAGACGGCACTCTCTTTACTGACAGTTCTATTCGCCAGACCATTGAAAACCCCAACATTCCCTGTTTTTTTTGGTGGCAGCAAGGCATATATGTGTTTCAATTCCTCCTCTGTTTGTTTTAGGTTCCAGCGTATTTGTTTGCGTTGTCTTCTGGCCTCTTTATCTTGCATTCCGTTTTCATATTTTTTGCTCTTTTATACAGCAGTTCCACATGAGGCACTTCTGATTGCTCTCCATAAACTCTCTGTTCTCGTGGGGAGGAAACTACCTCCTTCTTGTGGGCATGATTTGCTGATTGCTCAGGTTTTGTGCTGTTAGTGTTTTGTGGAGTTGTTTTTACTATTTGCTCCCAATGTTTCTTAACCACATATGCTTTGTCTCCCATAGTCGGAAAGGAGTAGACTAATTTCCAACATGAGTACTTAGCCATGCAGGATTGGCCCCATATGACTCTCTTGATTATTGGGCCAACATTGTTTGGAAGTGGATGGCCAGCCGGCTTGTGGGTCCTGCATGTCATCGTACTCATGTTAACCACTATTGATATAGGATGGTGGTCGCTTACTGTTCTTGTTTAGACCTGATAGCTGATGCACCACTTTAGCAAATTCTTGCTAAAGAAAATCCAGTCCAGTGTTGAAATGTTTTTGTAGGTAAGCATTTTTTGACCTCCTTTGTTGCCTTTTCAACTGGACAAGCCTAACCCATTTTCACTTAGACAAGCTTCAGTGATGTTCCGGGAACAGTCCCCACAATTAGCTGGCAGAAGTATTTTATGTTGAAGTCTCCGGCTACTATGCACTTGTGCCTTGGATGCTTGTAGAGAGTTGCTTTAATCAGCTCTGTGATGTTCCTGACATTGGTCATTTTTACATCCCTGTGAGGATTCACATACAGGTTTATGACCATAATTGAGGAAGAACTTCTATCTAGTACCAGACCATTTATACTGACCGCCTGCAATTCCCAAGAAGGGTAGTTTCAAACTTTTACTTTTGCCTGCAAGCCTTGTTTCACATATACTGAAAGTCAACCCATGGGTCTTCCAAAGAGATTTATTTTCTTGACCACAGTGTGAATTGTTTGAAACCTTGAAATGGAGATAGGCTTAGCCAACCACATTTCTTGCAGGAATAGTATGTCTCCAGTGTGTAAGTACTCCAGAGTGTTTGTATTTGCCGTTACGGAAGACAAACTTGCCACGTTCCAGCTTATGATCATCATGGTTCTTGAGAGCTTTGTATTTTTACCATCCGTGCCAAGCATTCAACCACCCATCTGAAAGCCATGCCCAGCCAGACATTTCCGAGCTTGTATGTGCTATAGGTTCCTTGGTGCCTTGGTGGAGAGGCTGTCCCTGTGCCACCAGTCAATTGTCCTGTGATCCTTTTTCAAAGGCAAAGATTCCTTTGTTTTATTCATCTCAGTATACTGCTTGCTGCTTTATGTTGCACCAGGGAATATTGCTTCTGTGATGGCACATGAGGATATTTTTCGGTCGCTGGCTTATTGATGACTATGCATTCTTTGAATTACCTGCGATGGTGTTTTGCATATCAATACTGTTGGACCACTCAGTTAGTGTAGATTCTTTTTGGCAAATCTAGCTGTAGTTTTGGAATTTCACTGACATTAGGTGCGCCGATGTAAGATAAGACAGAGAGGGTATGTTGTGTCAGAGATTGTTAGACCTGTGATCCCTGGTTGGCCTTAGGCCGAATAGGGACCTGCGGTTCCACGTCTTTGATAGGAAGGTCACCTTCTGAGATAGCTCCGCTCACCCCCTTGGTAGCTTGGCACGAGCAGCCAGGTTTAACTTCAAGGCAAATGTGTAAAGTATTTGCAACCACGCTGACAGCAACCCAATGAGGACACCACAAATAGACTCCACACAAGTTTTATAAAAACTAGTATACATTTTATATAAAAAGATATATGATAAGACCACACAATATAAATCCAACATATGAGTTTGGATACTATTTCTCCTAGCCGGTTGTTAGGCCAGCCAGCCCTTGTAAGTTCTGGCTATATTAATGAGCACTTCTAAACATTCTCCTGTAACCCTAATTTCATGTTATACAGTTAGTAATGCTAGAATCAGGCACTTTTGCAATGTAAAAATAATGCAAGGCATAATGCAGCAATCAGACACACTGCAAAGTAAAAAAGAAGGCAATGCGTAATGCAATAATCAGGCACTTTACAAGGTAAGAATAATGCAATGCATAATACAACCACCAGGTACGTCGTTATGCAGAAATAAGGCAATGCATAATACACTAATCAGGGAGTTCGTTCTGCAGGAAAAATGCAATGCGTAATACGCTAATCAGGTAGTTTGTTATGCAGAAACATTGCAATGCGTCATACGACAATCAGGTAGTTTGTTATGCAGAAATAATGCAATGCGTAATACTCTAATCACGTACTCTGTTATGCAGAAATTATGCATTGTGTAATACGACAGTCAGGTACTCCATTATTCATAAATGAAATAATGCGTAATACACGCGGACACCAATCAGGGTGCCTTAGGCAGTCTCTGAGCCCCTCCTTTTGACTTGCAGTCAGCCTCTCAACAGTTGCCCCCAACACGGGTATGGTGTAATCAAAAACTGCAGCTCTGCACTCCGGCCCCGGTACTGCCACTCCTATCCTGTACAATAAATGCGTTCTATGGGCATTCATTCCGGATTCATGGAACGGCTCCATCCTGCACCCAATATACAAAAAGGGTGATCGGCTAATAACCCTAAACTTCAAACAGGGGAGAAGTTACATATGCTAATTAAGGATCTAAAACATGATTACAATTAATCTTTTATGATACAATCGAGGGACTTTAATTCAAACTTATTTACATCTTTCCATAATGATGAACACACCTACCAGTAAGACCTTTTCTGGAAAATTCCTTGATCAGGCATGTTGGAGCGTTTGAGGGATTTGCACTGTGCTGAATATTGGTGCAAACTCAGTACACGCTGCACTCGAGCAGATGGACCTTTCTTTCCAAGCTGAGGTTTGAGATCAACAAATCAGCAATACATCAATTACAGTGAAGCACATTAGGCCTCACAAGGATGACCATAAAGGTTTATGAGAGGTTAGTAAAGTTGCAAATTCGAATCATTTAAATCGATTATAAACCTATAATCATCATCTTAATATGTTGGTTGGTATACTTCAAGGCAATTCAAAATATCAAATACAAAGCCAAATAGTTTAAAGTTGTCATAATTAAATCAAGTAGGTTCAACATCCCATGAAGAGACGTCTACTACTATGCTAAGCTAAGTTGTCGAAGGAGTTGAAAAAAAGAGCAGAATGTGTCAGAAAATAAAGCCTCTAAAAAGCACAATCAATTAAAGATTCAGTCATGTAAATGAGAAGGGGTTTGCCCAAGAGTCTAACTCTTTGAGCAGAGACAAGATAAGTGAAATAATGTAATAATCTTCATGGAGTCAAGGTGTAGTTCCAAGTTAGTATTTATTGTAGTTGAAGTTACAGATGGTATAGGTGAACCAAGATGGTAGTAAAATGGTCAAGTAAGTAAATAAGTTTGCCCCACCAGGAGCTGTCCTCCTGGACACTCAGCCTTCCATCACCAAGTGAAGGCCCATCTCATAGCCAGCATTCTATGACATACATAGCATTCTAAATACAGACAAGCTGGAAAGCATGAGAAGACAGATGACAGATAAGGAGATTAAGAAACACTTTACAACAATAAGACAGCGAATTTCAGGGCAATGGAAAGGGGCATCTGAATCTAACTAGCTTAGCAATGCAAATTTAAAACATACAATGCTCGACCATTTGCAACACTCTCTGCAATTCTGAGGGAGAGGTATCCGATCAGAATCGCACAGTTTGCAGTAAACCATTTGCAATCTTATTCCCAGTAATCGTGCAATGGAGGTTTTTAGCTGCATGGTTTTCAAATTTCATAACAGGATGATACAACGCAGTCAGCTTGCCCCAAGCACATGTGTGGAAATTCACTATTCGCTCTCTGTGAAACACATAATGATAATCTAGTCTAACATAAAGCAAAACATTTGCAACATTCAAGTAGCTCAAACTACTGTGACTCCTGAAACTAAAGAAAAAAAGACAGAATTACAGCAGCCCAAAATACATTGATATGTTAGCATATGTCATTTGAACTGAGGCCTACATTAACTATGTCTAACTTAACGTAATAACTATAGTCAGTCTTACGTGTAAGTCATAAATCGAGTGTATATATGTGATGTGCAAATTAATACATGTAATGTAACCCAACCACTAGTGACAGAGCGTCACCAGGCTTTACCCTTCTACTAAAAACTTGCCATAATAATTATGGCAATCGTGCACAACAGCGGGAGCAATTTGTTGAAAAGCTGTCTTTGAAGTCCGTTCATCCTATACAGAAAAGGTCCTTCAAAATAGTCCATTAAGAGCCAGAAGAGAAGAGACAGATTTGCCGATCCTCTCAGAGTGGATAAAAGCGATAAATCGGAACCTGAGGAATCTGAAGAAGAAGCTTTTAGACACGTTTCAAATTTTTAGAAAAAGTGGAGTGAAGACGAAATGAAAAGGTAGTTTGGGCTGCAAAGAAACATCTTCATGGTCAATTTTGGGCTCAATTGACGTTTGGAAGTAAGGGTAAAAACTGTAAAGAATTTTGGCGAACAGTAAATCAACTTGAAAAGGGCTGTCTCACTGTAAACAATGAAAATATCCCGGAAACAACTTGGGTCCACTTCTTGCAGACACAACATGGCAAAAAGGTTATACGGCAGGAAGACACTCCAACTACTTATAAAAAACTTCAGCTCTGACAGTTCTTGGGAGCTCCACTGACAAAACAAGTTCAAAGCAACCGAGCTCTACAGCAGTAATCTTGTCTATACCTGCGCACAGCTTCATAAATACATTTTCAAAAAGTTCTTCAGATGGTGCTCCCAGGCCAAATGGCCTTTCCCAAGCCATATTTAAAACCAACCCCGACTTGTGACAAGAAATGTTATTTTGCTTCATGATTACAGTTTATACACCAATGAAGTGCCAGACACTTGGAGGGGGGGGCGACCATCCATCTCATGTTCAAATGAGGTAATTAAGCAAACCCAGAAATCTATTGATTGATTGCACTCTTAAATACAGAACCAACATCCTTTGCAGTATAATTAATTCAAAACCTGGAAAACTGACCAGAAGATAATACCTGTTCACCAAACATTCTTTCACCAAGGCATGGGAGCCACTGCAAACCTTATGGCTCTTTCAGTAATCATGGATAAGAGCTTTGGAAACAGTCCTTATTATAGTCCCGTTTTGTGGATTTTACATCCACATTCAAAGGAGTTCCAAGAGAAGCCCCTTGGTCAAACCTCTCCCGCTGGGATATTCCTTCAGATCTGCTGAAGGGTATTCAATTGCAAGAATTCAGGATCAGTGAAGCTCACTCAGTATCAAAAAAGGTTTTTACAAAGACTAGTCTTAAACAAGTATGCTTCTTTTCTCTGTTATTATCAAGCCGTGTCTAGGTGACCTTCTGCAAGATCTAGACCAGGTAAATGTGTATCCACCCCCAGGATCAGTTGGAAGTTGATTTCAATCCTAGTGTATGCAGATCATTATCTGTTAAGAAGCAAATAAAAAATGGATATGCAAAAATTACTTACAGTATTAAGTGACTATGATATAACCAACAAGTTAGACATTAATTTTAACAAAACAAAAGTAGTAATTTTAGTAAAAAATGAATAAAAATGCACAAGGCTCAAATCATAGCAAAGTAATCTGAATGTGAATACCAGGATGACCTTTTAGATAATCGTGGCACTTTTTAGGCACAATAATAGTTATTCAACTCAAAAGCATGTGTATTTGGGATTGCCCATCTTGACAATAATAAATGCAGAGCTGCTTCCCACCATTCCTTATGGTTGTGAAGCCCGTAGAAGAGAAGTCACATTTTTGTATAC
This sequence comes from Lissotriton vulgaris, assembly GCF_964263255.1. Classification (NCBI taxonomy): domain Eukaryota; kingdom Metazoa; phylum Chordata; class Amphibia; order Caudata; family Salamandridae; genus Lissotriton; species Lissotriton vulgaris. The sequence continues at coordinate 763,457 of NW_028248991.1, read as the reverse complement.
AAATATAAATAAAATATATAGACACATGTATTGGTTAGCCAGAGACTCTTCACAGGCCCAAATCTGCCTGGAATTTTGACTGCCAAAACAAGCAATAGCCAGTCAAGGGGCATACAATATAATGTGTTTTAGATGAAGGAGATCGAATAAAGACTCATTGGACCATTTAATGAGGTGAGAATTCATGAGGTCAGATATAAAATCCCCAAACCAAATTTTTCTGGAAGCCTGCTTAGAAAACTGGCAAAGAAAAGAGCTTTTGACCATGCCGCTCTCCCTAAACAAATTGAAAAATATCTAAATAAAATCCTGTTGTGCTATCTTGCCTCCAAAATAAAAACAATTGTCACAGTCTCCACATGCTTGGGTGATCCTAAAAAAACTACTGATGATGCAGTGTCACCATCATTTATTTGTGCCTAATGAAAAGTTACCCTGTAACCCGCATAACCCCATCTCATGTGATGTACACAAGCTTTGAACATGAAGTATTCATTATGTTATACATAAGTCTACATTTTGTTTTTATATTTAGGATATTGAAATGGATGTAGTACAGATTTTGTTTAACCTTGGTTATCATATGTGAATATTAACATTATCGTGAGTACGCCTAGGTTCCTTACTCCATTTTAGGATGAAGATTGTTTTTCTACTTGCTGTGCATGGCACCTTTCCTATTTCAGACGCCAGGCTCATTGTGTTCTCATTTCTAAATGTTATGTTTTGTTAGTTCACATTTTAAATATCAAAGAGAAGCAGCTAACTAGTTAGGATGATGATTCCCAGCACCTTCCTATGGGAAGAGGAGAGGAGGTGAATACTTTTTTGTGAGATTTCATGAAGTCCAGGACGAGGGAAAGAGTGGTCATGGTATTATCCACAAGAAGGAGCTGACACCAAGTACAGAGGGAACATTGGGTTTTGATTGGTTCTTGTTCAGTGGGATCCTGAAGAATATATCACTTAGGTGGAACTTATGTTTTAACTATGTGAAGCTTGTTAGTTAGGTTGCTTGCCCCTGTCCACATTTGCAGGCTGATGATTCTCTCCCCCTCTTGAGACTCAATGTTCCTCATATTTTTTCTCATTACTTTAATTGCTAGAGCAAGTACATGTCTCCTTTTCCTCATTAGAACTGTCATTTGGATCTTTTTGAGATTCCATCTTTGCTGACACCTGCTGCATTCTCCGACCTTAACTGTCATTTTACATTGGCATAGGGTCTTTATGTAAAAGATTCTGCCTTGAATTAATCTAATTTCACATGTTTCTTTGATTTGCTTGGTGGAATGAAGATTATTAAATGATTGATTGAATTTACTGAACTGAGATTCGAACTTTGCTAATGTGCTAAAAAGCCTTCATGATTTGAAACCATTCCCCTTTGCCATGATTGTGGAGAAAATCTCCTTCACTGTTCTTGCAATGCTATTGAATTTGTGATTTCAGCCTCAGTTCTAGAAAAAGGTCCATCCTAACGGAGTTCAGAGATTGCAATAGGATTGCATGGCGTGAATTCCATCCTTATCTATCCCGCTATCACTACCACTCCACAAAAAGACAATATTATCTCCGCACACTTCTCAACATTTTTAAGACATAAATGCATATTTTACAAATTCTGAGGACTTTCCTCACTAGAATTTATACCAACAAGGTCTAATCAGAGGTCCACCAATATCCCTAGACTAGGTATTCAAGCTTCAAAGACTTATTATTCATTTTGTCAGACAAGATTTGATCAAATGTTCAAAAGATGACACCATACTTCGAAATCTACTGTTTATTAAATTCCTGTCTCAAGCCAACGGCAACATTGGAATGACACCAAGTAGACTTTATTATTTTTTCTCTTTTTACCAAATAATATGACATTGGCACAGATTAATTCATTTGTGTTTACATTACGGTGAGCAGATTTTTGAAAATGCATTTTTTCTATCCAATGCTAACTAACATTACATGTTATTTTTTTGGGAAAACCTTTATTTACAACACAGAAGTACACAGCTATTCAGCCATACATCCCGAAGGCTTGGCAGCAAGACTTTATGCAGTGTAAAATGGTGCACACAGAATACAATACAGAATCACATGATGTTTATTTTATGGTCTAAGAAGAAAGGAAACAGTATAACAACGGAAAAGCACCTATAACGGTGCAAGAGGGCAAGGCAAAGGAAATAAGTACGGCATCGCCCTACTGCGGGGCAGGATGAGCCTACATATGGAATAGGATACATGAACAGGTCACATGCTTGGGCATCGAAGGGAGGGAGGAGACAGGACATTGTGTATAACTAAGTCAGCTGGGCTCAGGGGCTAAGGGGACAATTGCTCTTCCAAGGGCGCTGTGTCCGGCGGGAGGCAAATATCACCTCTATATTCATTCCAAGGCCCCCAGATCTTATTCCACTTTTTGGGCCTACCCCTGGCAACATACACAGTTTTCTCCCGGAACATGCACCAGTCCATGTTAGCCTTCCACGTCTCCACTGTGGGGGGCAGAGCCACTCCCCATTTCTGTGCAATATCCCTTTTAGCCACCATGTTGCCCAGGGTGATCCATTGAGTTTGTGAACTGGTGTAGTCTATGGGGCCCCATAAATTTAGTAGGCAGCGCCGGGCTTCAGCGGGCAAGTCAACTCCCGTCACTTCACCCATCACTATGTGTATACGCCTCCAATATGCAGCCACCGCCCTACATTCCCACATAATGTGCATGAATGTCGCTAGGGAACCACACCCCCGTCTACAGAGACCATTCTCAGAGTGACCCATGTGGACCAGTCGGGGGCCAGTGACGTAAACCCTATGCAAGATTTTCAGCTGCACAAGACGCAGTCTTGCCGGGATTGCCACCTCCTTCGGAGACGAGATCGCACACTGCCAATCCTCGTCGTCCAACTCAATCCCATCACGGGTCCACTGATCTCGCACCCCTAGCAAAAGGTCGGTACGAATGTTAATGAGTTTCTTATAGGTCAGGGAGAAAGCGCTGTCGGGCATATAGCCGTCCAGCAACCTGTCCGACAGTGGGGAAGATTCGGGGATCGTTTCACCTTCCGGTTTAACCGCCAGGAGGGCGTGTTTTAACTTAGCGTACCTGAAGAACTCCCTTTCCCCCAGCTGAAATTCCCTCTGAAGTGCCTCAAATGGCTTAATCTGACCCCTGGCCATCATATCTTCCACCCTGGAGATGCCTATCAAGTCCCAGCGGTCAAACCCCTTTGTGTGCCATAAGTTACCCAGCAGGTCGGAGTCATAGAGTGGAGTCACCATTGTGAGTTTGCCTTTCCATCCCTGTGCCTTCGTCACCGCTCTCCAAATGTGGACCGACGTTTTAGTGGGACCTGTCATTCTTCCATCCAGAGACCTAGAGTACAGAGTCCTGTAGTATTTCCCATCACCCAGGGGCCACCGGTCCATGGCAAAGCCCGGATTTACTGCTGGCCCATAGAATCCGTGAATAACGGCCACCAGTTGAGACGCCCAATAATACCTGCGGATGTCAGGCAGCGCAATCCCTCCGTCATACCACGGGAGAGTCAGTTTGGTAATAGCGATGCGTGGCCTGCCATCCCAGAGTAGGGCCCGCTGGAGGCCTTCAACCTCTCCGAAATACCCGACGGGACCAGATCCTGGGTATTCTGAAGCACGTACAGAAACCGGGGTAGGGACATCATCTTGAACAATGCCGCCCGTCTGAGCAAGGAAAGCGGCAACTTCCGCCATCCCTCCACGTCACGCCGAAGGCGCGCAAGAGGGGGGAGCAAGTTGTTCGTGTAGCGCACCGTGGGGTCAGTAGAGATGTAGATGCCCAGGTATTTAAACCCCTGTCTTCCAACCTGTATGTTACAGTCCCGTGGGAGTCTCGGGACCTCACCCCTAAGGACATATAAATGAGACTTCGACCAGTTAATGATGAGTCCAGAATGTCTACCGAAGGTACCCATAACGTCACACACAACAATAAGGGACATGCATGGCGAGGTGAGGTACAGGAGAATGTCATCTGCATACAGAGACACCCTATCCTCAAAGCCCGGGGACCACTTGATTCCCCTAATGTCCGGATGCCCTCTCAACCACGCTGCTAGAGGTTCCAGTGCCAATGCAAACAAAAGAGGGGACAGGGGGTACCCCTGCCTGGTGCCTCGACTAAGGGCAAATGGAGCCGATGCGCGGCCGTTAACCGCCACCTTGGCAAGCGGGTTGGCGTATAGGAGCTTGACCAATCCAATGAACCCCGGACCAAACCCAAACTTCTCCAGCACCGCCCACAAATATGGCCATTCAAGGGAGTCGAAGGCCATTGTGGTGTCCAAGGACGTCAAGATGCCGGCTCCCGAAGGGTGCGGACCCTCGCGAGGGCTCCGTGAAGTCTCCTCAGATTGAGGGCGGTGTTACGATGTGGAATAAAACCCCGACTGGTCCGGGTGCACCAAATCGGCTATCGCTCCAACCAGCCGGTTGGCTAGCACTTTAGCCAAGATCTTGGGCTCAGCATTCAGTAGCGAGATAGGACGGTACGACCGACACAAATCTCTAGGCTTCCCTTCCTTGTGAATGACCACAATGGTGGCCAGCCTCTGATCGGGGGGAAGGGCACCTGACTCCCGCGCCTCAAGGAACATAGCCCGCAGTGGCGAAGCGACGAGGTCCGGTTTAAACTTGTACAGCTCCACTGGGATACCGTTGGTGCCTGGAGCCTTGCCGGATCGCAGGGAGCGTATCGCCTGAGTGATCTCATCCACCGCGATGTCCCTATCCATGTCTTCCTTCTCAGTATCCAACAAGCACGGGACCTCTATGTCTTGCAATAAGGCACCAGAGTCCTCTTTCGACATCTCGGAGGCTGAGGTATAAACTGACGAGAAGTATTCCGCGAAGGCAAGAGCAATAGCGCTAGGGTCGTTGACAGCCACGCCACCTTCCCCCAATACCTCTGGGACAACGTGGCTAGCCCTCTCCTTCTTATCCAACCAGGCAATAAGTTTACCGGCTTTGTCCCCAACCTCATAGATTCGCCCCTGCTGCTCCCTACCCATGGCCTTCGCCTCCTCAGTAACAGTGGCGCGATACTCCGACTGTTTGAGCGAGAGCGCGTGCAGGAGATCCGGCGTCGGGCCGGCCTCCAATTGGGTATCAATCGCCACTATGTCGGACTCGATAGTCACCACGTCCACGTCTCTGCGTCTCCGCACTTCAGCAATAAGGGAGAATGCCTCCCCCCTCAGAACAGTCTTGAATGCCTCCCATAAGGAGACAGTGGAGGCCACCGAGCCCGTGTTTTCGGAGAAGTAGAGCTCCATGGCTCTGGCCAGGAGTCTACGAGTCTTGGGATCACGAAAGTACCACGGGTTTATCTGAGCCACCCTCTCGGACACTCCAACATCAAAATCGAAGGACACCCAGACCGGAGAGTGGTCCGAGATGCCCCTCGCCATCAGTCTGGCCTCCGAGACCACCAATGCGTGGGCCGCCAATGTCAGAACATAGTCAATCCTGGAGAGGCTACCGTGAGCCCCTTCATGGAACGAGTATTGGCGCTGGGTGGGATGCAGCAGTCTCCAGCAGTCAACAAGTCCTAAGGTGTCAAGAAAGTCAGGAAGCCAGGTCTGCGCACCTCGAAGGTCTCTGGATGGGTGCCGATCTAATGTCCCCGAACCCACTGCATTGAAGTCGCCTCCCATAAGAAGCAGCCCAGCGGGAAGACCTAAAATGGCGCACCCAAGATCTCTGAAGGTGTCCGTCTGTAACCCAGGGGGGACATAAATCGAAACTAGTGCCAAGTTACGCCCCTCCCATCTCCCCGTCACTGCGACGTAGCGTCCTCGCTCATCGACCACCTTCAAGTCAATCTCCAGGGGGAGGGTCGAGCGCACCATAATCCCCACCCCCCGGGAACCCGAGGAGAACCCCGAGTGTGCCACCATCTTGAAACCCTTTCTATTAAGTGCGTAGCATGTATTCCCCACCAAATGCGTCTCCTGCAACAGTATTACATCCGGCACACACCTCTTAAACATTTGCAGTACAATACCCCTCTTAATACGGTCCCCCAGCCCGTTGACATTCCAGCTTAGAACATTCAATGTCCTACCCCCCATCATCGAAATCTCCACCCATCCCGCCCTCGACGGGCTCCGCCATTACATTAACAGAACCATACAACCAATTGCCTTGCCAAAAAGGAAACAGAGAATAAGGAAATTCAACCCAAGAACGAAAACAAAGAACCCGTCCGCCCCTCACCCTGCACCCCTGCATCAGACTAAGTAGCCAACCCAACTCGCAGTGTGCCTGTCGCCCCTAGAAAACTAATCTACGAAAAGCCCCCGAGGAGAAAGGAGGTGACCCTATCCTCCCCCCATCCTCCAAATAGAAAAGTACAGGGGAAGCCCCCTTATGAGTACAGGAGTACCAAACCAGACAGCTGATGGTAGACCCATTGTCCAAAAAAGAAGTCCTGTAGCCAATCCTCATTCCTGCCGGACTTGGCCGCCAGTGGCTTCTTCCGATCGTTCCTCTGTGTCTTCACGTCATTGGGGCAAGGTGTCAAGCCAGTCTGACACTACCTCCGGCAAGTCAAAAAACAAAGCCCGGCCACCATGTTCGATGCACAATTTGGCAGGAAACAACATAGCGTACTTCATACCCATGTCTCGCAATCTTTGTTTCACTCCCATGAAACTTTGTCTCCGTTTCTGCACGGACTGGGTAAAGTTCGGAAAGAAGTTGATGGCAGCGTTCTGGAACTGCAGTGGCCCACCGCTCCTTGAGGCCTGTAAAATTGAGTCATGGTCCCTAAAGTTAAACACGCGGGCGATGATAGGCCTTGGGGGGGCACCTTCCTTCGGCCGACCCCCAGGCACCCTGTGCGCCCTCTCCACGGAAAAGAACTTACTAAGTCCTTTAGGGGCTAGGTGGTTCTGGACCAGGTCTTCAACGAAGAGGTCCACAGCCGAGTCTTCGGCCCCCTCCGGCACACCAATAATGCAGACGTTCTGCCGCCTGGCCCGACCCTCATAATCCTCAAGCCTCCTCGCAAAAAGGTCGTTGGCCGACTTCAAGTTACGGACCTCGGTTTGCAGATCCGAGACGTCCGTGGTTAGGCTAGAGGTCTTGATGTCGAGCGACTTGACTCACTCGTTCGTTTTGCCCAAGTCCGCTCTGATCAGGTTGACGTCAATCGCCAGAGTGTCCACCTTGTGCGCCATTACTTCGTGCTGCTGGTGCATCTCGGCCTTCATGACTTCAATGGCGCCCATTATGTTGCGGAGCGTGGGTTCTTGAGCCTTAGGCGACACCTCCCGATGCAAGTCCTTGGATCTCGTGGAAGCACCAGGCGAGCCCCTCGGCTGAGCGTAGCGCTCCATGTTGTTTGACTGCGAGTACGTAGTCTTCCTGCTGACCCGAGGCTGTGTTTTGTCTGCGCCACCCTTGCCAGCCATTGTTGGTCCCCAGGCCACCTCGCCAGTCAACACAACGGGCCTCACCAGTTCACCTGCGTTTGGGACGATCTGTCCCGCACTCCTTCTAGCATACGCTCACTCCGCCCCTACGGTAGCTTCGTTGTGAGCCGGAGCAGCCAGAGCCGTGCCTCGTCACCTCCGTCTGGCAATGTCGCAATCGTAGGTCCCAGCTTGAGTCTTGGTCTCCCGGCAGTCCTCAAACTTCCACACGGTGTAACTGCACCCAGGAGTGTCGGATTTGGAATCGGACAACGGGATCCGTGTCAGCGTCGGTTCATCTTTTAGTACGGAGGATCGGAGGGTCTTCGGAGCTCCGAGCTCACGCGGCCATCTTGGTTGCCGCGAAGCTCCTCCTCCAACATTAAATGTTTTTTAATAACCAGACAGGAAATTAAGGAATTTGAAAATTTGAAAATATGAATGTATTTTTATATAAGCATAGCCGAGACCTGTGAAGGACAAGTGTCATACTCATTCTCATTGTTTCTTTGCTCGTACTAGAATATGATGACTGAGGCTTCTGCATACCTGTTCATAGCAACTCAAAGAAGAGCCTATTTCAAGAGTGTAAAAATATTAATACCTTTAACATGGACGCGAGATCCCAGTTACTCAAGAGTAAAGACCGAAACATTCGATAAGGTAAAGGTTCATTGTTTTTATAGAAATATGCACCTATCCGTGTGCTGAGTATTTCCACCTTAGCAGCTCTGGGCTGTGCTTTGATGAAAGACCTTCTTCTTTTGTCAGGCTGATGTCATTGTTGCTGACCCATTCCTGAAATATGGTGATGATCCATACACCTTGCAGTATGGAGGATGCGGTGAACCTGGAAAATACATTCATTTCACTCTCAACTTTATAACAGATGACTCCCTGCTCTTAGTGTATGGACCCCGAGGTAAATATAGTTACTCATTTCTACTTTTCGCTGTGGTAGCCCTCTAGCGCCATCTGGAAGAAAAGTTTGGTAATGGTATAAAGTAAAACCTGAGCAAAATGAATAATGACACTGTTTTCAGTTCTGAACGAGCATGGGATAAAAAATGCATACTGGGTTTTGTAGTTTTTTTTAATGTGAACTATTTACTTTCACCCATCTGAAAACAATGATTTGTAGGTTAAACGTTTATCACTGAGGACAGTGTTTATAACCTGGAGTGAGGGGGGCGTTTCCTCATGGAGTGTGAAATCGGCTGTACAAGTAGAGTTTTCCTACGAGCAAAGTATTGCACAATACAAGCTTTAGATATTTGTATGAAACCTATACATTATTTTTATATTTACATACATACGTTTTTGCATGAAAGTTTGTTTAGCTTGCATTTTGTTACATGATTGAAGCATAATGGACGTGCTAGATAGTGCTTGTAATAGAGTTGGCTGTACAACTGTTCCACCAACACTATCAGAGAAACAGTGACTGTCTGTGCTTGCCCTTCTCAGTGTCTGTTGCCCGGCAAGTGACAGCCAGAAGTGACAGTGAGCTGCACTGAACTGAAGTAGAGTGTTAATAGACTCTTTCCCAGAGCAATCCTGACTCCCCTCTGTGGCATTATCTGGGACCATGTCCGACTGGCCTCACAATCATGGCATCTCCTGCAGCCAACTTTGCCCTCTCTCCATAGCACTTTGCCATCACTGCAGAGCAAGGCAGGGCTCAAGCAAACGTGCAAGGCTTCACCTGGCCACCCCCTCCCTTGAACGATGACCTATCCACTACTCTGGGCCTGAGGTCTATCGTTGTGAGAGAAAGAATGGACTTGCTCACACAGATGTTCGCCAGACTCCTGTGCCTCTTTGACCTATGAAATAAGCCTGAGGAACAATGGAAGGGGTGGCAGAGGGGACGTAGGAGTTGACTAGCTTCTTTTTTGTTTCATTATAAAGCGTTAAACAAATTTAAAAGAACAGAACAAATACTGGCATAGTTATTTTACACATAACAGGCTTTTAGCAGAAAAGAAATCAATATGATATGGATTTCTATCAATGGTAATTAACAGATATAGCAAAAAAGGATATAGCTTTCGATGTAGCAGAGTCAAAAGAATAGTATTAAAGGATATAGTCAAGATATAACCCAGTTGTAGCATGCGAACTTGTTATTTTGACCAACCCTCACTCTAGTCTCGTCTAGGGTTACGCTACCTAATCTGCCGTCACCCAGCGAGCTAGTTCCACGTTTTTAACTGCAGTAGGGGGACCCCCAGAATAAAGTGTTTTCCGGCACCCCCTGCTACATTTTTTTTTAAAAAATTTATAAAACCTTTATTGAAAAAATGCACACAGCTATTCAGCCTGACATCCCGGAGGCAAGGCAGCATCGTGAATCAGAAGAGCAATAGTGCAAGAGCGTTGAACACAGTACTGTGAAGGTTGTTTTTATATTTTATATAATAGAAGGAACATTAGAACAAAGAAAGGAAAAGACGCCAAGGGCGCCGAAGAGTGGCAATGGAGCAGGGAGAGCCTACGAGGTGCCGGAGCAGGGCAGGGAGTAGCGTACACTGAAGCACAAGTACAGAAGAATAAAGCAGGATAAAGGGGGGGAAAAGGAGGAAACAGGAATCAACAGCGTATCTTGAAACAGTTGGTGTCACAGGTTATGGCGACAAGTGTTCATCCAAAGAAACAGGTTCAGGGGGCAAGCAAATATCTCCCCTGTGCGCATTCCACGCCCCCCATACTTTCGACCACTTTCTGGGCTTACCCCTGGCAATGTAGACTGTCTTTTCCCTAAACATACACCAATCCATGTTGGCTTTCCATTGTACCACCAGGGGAGCCGTCGCAGCCCCCCATTTCTGCGCAATGTCACTTTTAGCCACCATGTTGCCAAGGGTCACCCACTGCTTCTGAGCCACATTATGATCGGACGGCTCCCAGATGTTAAGGAGGCATCTCCTAGCTTCCGCAGTCGCCGCTACCCCAGTCACCTCTTCCATAACCCGATGCACCCGTCTCCAGTAGGAAGCTATGACGGGGCATTCCCAGAGAATGTGTAGGAAAGTAGCAGAGGCGCCACAGCCACGGCGACAGAGCCCATCGGCCGAGTAGCCCATATGTATAAGCCGGGGGCCAGTCACGTACACTCTGTGCAAGATCTTGAACTGCACCAGCCGGAGACGAGAGGAAATGGCGACCTCCTTAGGGGAGGACACAGCGCTTTGCCAATCCTCATCGTCGATTTCCAGGCCATCGCGCACCCATTGCTCCCGCACACCGAGGAGGAGGTCAGTACGAACGTTAATCAGTTTCTTGTATGACAGGGAGATGGCACTGTCAGGCATATGACCGTCTAACACCCTATCCTCCAGTGGGGAGCTTTCTGGGATCGCCCCCTCTGTCGGCTTAGCAGATAGCAGCGCGTGTCGCAGCTGGGCATAACGGAAGAACTCCGTGCCGCCCAGCTGGTAGAAGGTCTTAATCTCGCCCTTAAAGATCATATCGTCCACTCTGGAAATTCCTATGAGGTCCCATTTATCAAAGCCCTTGGTGTGCCATAACTTGCCCAAAATGTCGGAATCCTACAAAGGGGTAAATCTAGTCAGCCTGCCCTGCCAACCCTGCGCTTTGGTGATCGTGCGCCAGATGTGGACCGCAGTCCTCGTTGGACCCGACAATCGCCCGTCCAGAGACCTCGAATACAACGCCCTGTAGTAGTTGCCGCCCCCTAAGAGCCACCTGTCCATGGCATAACCAGGGTTGTGTTCCGGGCCGTAAAAACCATGGTTGATAGTCGCCAACTGGGAGGCCCAGTAGTATCTACGAACATCCGGCAATGCAATACCCCCGTCGTACCACGGGAGAGTGAGCTTCGTGGTGGCAACGCGGGGACGGCCATCCCAGAGCAAAGCACGTTGAAGGCTCTCATTCTCTCGAAAATAGCGAGCGGGAACCGGATCCTGAGTATTCTGCAGGGCCTACAAAAACCTGGGCAAAGACATCATCTTAAATAATGCCGCGCGACCAAGTAAAGAGAGTGGAAGCTTGCGCCAACCCTCCACGACACGCCGAAGGCGCTGAAGAGGGGGAAGCAAATTGTGGTCGTATCTCACTCGCATTACCGGAAATATAAATCCCCAGATACTTAAAGCCCTAGCTGGCCACCTGAATGTTGCAGCCTCTAGGGAGGCGCGGTGTATCCCCCTTCAGCACGTACAGGAAGGACTTGGCCCAGTTGATAATGAGGCCAGAGTACCTGCCAAAAAGTCTGAGTACATCGCATGCCACAATGAGCGACTTGCAAGGGGAAGTGAGGTAAAGCAGAATGTCGTCAGCATAGAGCGAGATTCTGTCCTCGAAGCCAGGAGCCCAGCTTATGCCATGCAGATCCGGGTGAGTGCGCATCATGGCCGCAAGTGGTTCAAGAGCGAGCGCAAACAGGAGAGGTGACAAGGGGCAGCCCTGTCTGGTGCCTCTATGGAGGGCAAAAGACGCCGAGATGCGGCCATTGACGGCAATGTTAGCCAGCGGGTCAGCATAAAGGAGCTTTACCCAGGCAATAAACACCGGGCCAAAACCGAGCTTCGACAAGACCGCCCAGAGGTAGCTCCATTCGAGAGAATCGAAAGCCATTGTGGCGTCTAAAGAGGCAAGGACCGCCGGCTTCTCCAGGGTGTGAGCCCTGGCCATGACGCCATGGAGTCTACACAGGTTAAGGGCAGTGTTGCGATGAGGAATAAAGCCCGACTGGTCCGGGTGCACTAAGTCGCCAATAAGTCCAACCAGTCGATTGGCGAGTAGCTTGGCGAGGATCCTAGGCTCGGCATTGAGGAGGGAGATGGGCCGATAAGAGCGACACAAATCTCTCGGCTTCCCGTCCTTATGGATGACCACAATGGTGGCCAATCTCTGGTCCAAGGGAAGTAGGCCGGTGTCCCGCGCTTCCAAAAACATGTTACGAAGGTGCGGGGAGACCACATCCGGCCTGATCTTATATAACTCAACCGGGATGCCATTAGGGCCCGACGCCTTGCCCGATCGAAGTGAGCGAATCGCAAGGGCGATTTCGTCGACCGAGATGTCTCTGTCCAAGTCGTCGCGTTCCTCGTCCGAGAGACAGGGAAGCTCGACTGTCGAAAGAAGCTCTGTCGAATCGATCTCAGACCGGTCCGAAACAGAAGTGTAAACATCTCTGAAATAGTCGGCAAAGGACTCGGCAATGGCTCCGGGATCAGAGACGACAACTCCGTCATCACCCAAAATCTCGGGTACGACACGGCTAGCCATCTCCCTCCTATCCAACCAGGCCAACAACTTCCCAGCCTTATCGCCGACGTCATATATACGACCCTGCTGTTCCTTAGCTATAGTAAGGGCCACGTTCGTGGCAAGGTCACGGTATTCCGACTGTTTGAGGGAAAGGTCGTGCAGGAGAGTGGGATCGGGGTCTGTCTCCAGTTTAACTCCGCGAGTTCCTCCTCGATATGCACCAAGTCGGCATCCCTGGCTCTACGGGCCTCCGCTATGAGAGCGAAGGCCGCACCCCTAAAAACAGTTTTAAACGCCTCCCATAGATTCGCAGCCGAGCGAACCGAACCCTCATTCTCAGAAAAGTAGAGGTCGATAGCCTTGGCCAGTAGACTACGAGTCTTGGGGTTGCGGAAATACCATGGATTAACAGCCACCGGCCGGTCTGACAAAACAATGTCAAAGTCGAAAGAGACCCACATCGGGGAATGGTCAGAGATGCCCCGTGCCAAAAATCGGGCTTCAGAGACAGCGGGCGCACATGCAGCCAACGTGAGGACATAGTCTATCCGGGATAGACTGCCATGGGCACCGGAGTGGAAGGTGAAATGACGGAGCGTGGGATGTAACAGCCGCCAGCTATCCACCAGTCCCATAGTCTCAAGGAAAGAGGGCAACCATAGTTGGGAACTCCGGAGGTCTCTAGACGGTTGGCGATCCAAAGAGCCGGAGCAGACCGAGTTAAGATCACCCCCCAGTATCAGCAAACCAACAGGCAAATTCAAAATGGCGCCACCAAGGTCTCGGAAAGTGCTAGCTTGCAGGCCCGGGGGAACGTAAACTGAAAGTAAAGTCAGGGCACGCCCCTCCCACCGCCCCGTGGCTGCGGCGTAGCGCCCCCTCTCATCTATCAGAGTGACATCAATCTCAAAGGGAAGGGATGTGCGAACAAGAACCCCCGCCCCTCGAGTGCCCGATGAGAACCCCGAGTGGGCAACCATTTTGTATCCCTTACGGTTAAGCGCCTTACACGTATTACCAACCAGATGCGTCTCTTGAAGGAGAACGACATCAGGCATGTGGCGTTTAATCAATTGAATCACAACCCCCCTCTTGATGCGGTCACCCAACCCATTAACCTTCCAACTGAGTACACGTAGTTTCCTACCCCCCATCATCGTGTTGCCAGCCCCACCCAACCCTAGCAAACCTCAACAGCAATCGAAACTGAACAGTGTGTACATTGCCTAAGAGATAGAAAGAGAAGTAAAGAAGCAAACAAACGAACTGTCCCAAAACCACCCCCCACCCTGCACCCCTGCAGCAGACTAAAAAGCCCCCCCAACCAGCAGTGTGCCTGTCGCCCCATTAACTAGTCTACAGAAAGTCCCCAGAGGAGTAAGGAATCTCCGCAGCCCCCTCCCGCCACCCTCCTTGTAAACGACAGGAGAGTCATCAACATCGAAGTAACGTTGGTATTATCCGTCACAGACTACAGGGGCACCAACCGCAATGTTCTGCACAGTAGAAACAAGTCCTAGAGATCGGAGCCACCAGTTGCGCCTCCGGAGTGATCGTCCTGGTCTTCCCGGCGTTGTGGCAAAGTGTCCAGCCAGTCGCTTGCATTGTCCGGCACATCAAAGAACAGGGCACGGCTATCATACTCTATCCGAAGTTTGGCAGGGAACAGCATCGAATACTTAAGGCCCATTTCTCTCAGGCGCCGCTTCACACCTGCAAAACTCTGGCGCTGCCTCTGCACGGCTCTAGTGAAATCCGGATAAAAGTGCACCTCAGAGTTCTGGTACTTGAGCGGTCCATGCCGTCTGGACGCCTGAAGGATAACATCCCGGTCCCTAAAATTAAAGAGCCGGGCAATGATGGGTCTGGGCGCCATGCCCGACTTCGGCGGGCCGTCCGGGACCCGATGGGCACGCTCCACCGAGAAAAAGTTGCTCAGGCCTGAAGGTGCGAGATGCGCCTGCACTAAGTCCTCCACAAAAAGGTCCACTGCCGCCTCCTCCGCTCCTTCCGGAACACCAATAATACGGACATTCTGCCGCCTGGCACGTCCTTCAAAGTCCTCCAGCCTTCTGGAAAATTGGTCGTTGGCCAGTCTCAGGGTCCGGACCTCCGTCTGCAGGTCCGATACGTCGGTGGTTAGACTGGAGGTCTTGAGATCTAGGGACTTCACTCGGTCGTTAGTTTTCCCCAAATCAGCCCTGATAAGAGTAAGGTCCACAGCCAGAGTGTCCACCTTGTGAGTCAGGGCCTCATGTTGCTTTTGCATTTCTGAGCGAATGCCCGCAATGGCTCCCATAACGTCGCTCAGGGTAGGCTCCGAGCCCTCAGGCGAGCCAGCACGATGAAGGTCTTTAGAGGAGGCCACCACAGTGGGCGAGGTCCGTTGCTGAGCATATCGGTCGATTTTATTGAGCTGCGTTTGGGCCGTCCTACGAACCCCTCTGTTCGACGACCTGTCGGGGTCCCCTCTGCCAGCCATCTTGGGTCCCATAAGAACAAAGGGCTACTTCGCCAGAGCAAGGGACACTCGAACAGCGTCAAGGCAGCGTCAGTAATCACACCAAGCCAGCAGTAGGCAACTCCGCAGCCACAAGCACTCCGTCAGCAGGGACCTCGAACAACCGCTTCGCATTCCAATCGTGCGGAGCGTCGGTGAAGGCAGCAGCCACCCAGGAGACAATGGCGCATCCCTGGCACGGAGTTCAGCTCGGCGTAGTTTCGTCTAGAAACCACCGATTTAAAAGCCGAAAGCTGCTCCCGTGTCTGCGACCACCCACCAAGTAGAATCCACTAACGTGGATCAGGATTTCCAACAGGATATTTGCGGAGGGTCAGAGGGTCCGCGGAGCTCTGAGCTTACGCGGCCATCTTGGTTGCCCACGAAGCTCCTTCCCCCCTGCTACATTTTAATCACTTTTTCTCCAGGAAACTTACTGCCCTGACCCACATACCCGCACTTCACCTATAGGCTGTTGGACAAAAAGATCTCCGCCAAAGAGCCGCTCTCTGAGGTGAGTCCGTCGGGGATTGCACCGCCTCCCCGACGAGGAGCAACCCCTATGATGAAGCATGACACCCTTTCGGGTGTGTGAGGCAAACACGTCCAACATAATGGATGCCCAAAGGTGTAACACACACACCTACGGTCACGCCAGTCTGTTTAATCTTCTTTAGGAACAGTTCAGCACTCTCCTTTGTTGAACTTGTTATTTTTGCCATACTGGGGATACATTTCAAAACCAAACCATGGTTTATATATAGTCTATAGTCTGACATATTCAGCAGACCTATTTATTGCAACTCCCTGTAAGGATCAGACATGCAGCGCACACAAAGAGATGGCCTATCTGTGTCTATTCTGTGTATGAGCTGGGAGGGCAGTAAAATCTTTTCAGAAATTTAAAAGACAACAGTTTATGCCAATACATGATAGACACTTTCCTAGTCTGAAGGCAACAGAATTTCCTCACCTCAGGGTCAATATTCTCCCCAAGATCAGGTTCCCAACTTGCCAGGGCCTTGCTCGCAGCCGTGGCACAATCATCGGTGTATAACCCATGTAGTGCCCGATTACGATGCTGTTAGGAGAGCATTCCCTACTGAATCGGTTTGGGAATGGTTTCCAAACAACTCGGATCGGGAGAGTCCAACCAACTGATTACGATGCATCCGGATGCTTCCAGATACGATTGGGTTGGACTCCCAATGACTTCAGTGGGAGCCTATGTTCAGACCGAATGCATAGGCTCCCATCGAAGATAGGGATGGCTGGGGAAAATCGGGCACGCTGTTGTGGCCACCCCGTGGTGTCTGTCACCATGTGCATGGCTGGTAAGGGGGGACCCATGGGTCTGATTGAAAAGGCTTAAGGTGCAGGGGGGCCCGCTATAGGCCCCCACAGTCTGATTCCGACCTCCAATTGAGTCAGATGGCGCGATTCGGAAAGGCTGTCTGAATCCAGCACCTAACCAGTCGTTGGGAAACGCAGCCTGTAGAGACGTACGATTCTGCTCCGTACAGCTTGGTCATTCGAAAATGCGATTGGGTTCGGATTGGGATATTCCTAATGCCTAACATGCATCATAATCGGTCAGTCGGAAACGGTCAGAAAGACATGTTCCTGATACGATTCGGACAGAGCAAATGCCGTTAGGAGGTCTTTCTAACCTCATCGTTAACAAGTCGGTAGTCTTAAGATCCCCCCGTCACCTCCGTGATTCTAGAGCATGTGTGTATGGGGATGAAACTCCATGGGTTCATCAGAAAACAAGGGCCATCGGTGGTAGATAGAGCATGTTGCAATTTGAGATAGTCAAACGTGTCTATGACAGTCACCCCCCTGTTCCTCTTGAATTTTTATAGTGCAATAAATACATTATCTATCTATAATTTGACGTCCTTTAGCAGGCTCGATTTAATACTTCTATCTAGCAAAGGTAGGAGGGTTGGATTGTTAACAAGCAAAATGTCTTATGAATATATGTCTGTCATTCAAGTCTCCCTGATCATGATCCATATTGCATCGGACAGTTTGTGTAAGCTGTATGGGTTTACGTAAATTAACTTAAAACACTAGTTAGTAGGTCTCCCACATTTAACTGATCCCCCTCTATCCGTAGATGGGTCGCCAACACTGTAGGTCAACCAGTACACCTCATAATGGGGATGCGTGTTAATATTAAAAACTCTATGACATCTGTTTACAATTTGGTCCAAAAACACCCTATCACTGGGTGCCCTGGATAGAAAGCACCAAACGTGTTGTGTCTGTTGTGTGTCTTGAAGCACCAGCTATATTACCACCGGAGAGGGATCAAAGAGTGTGCGTGGTAAATGTGCAGTATCAGGGATCCATAATACTGTTTCATTGAAGTAAGGCTTAAATCAATTTATGAGAATGTATCATGAACAAGAAATTAGTAAAAGAACTCTTCCTTTGGCTCCATTCATCCCTCAGTCCATCCTTGTCCAGCATTTTATTTACAACTTTCGCAGAACGTTTGTGGTCTGCCTGAATGTATGATGATGCCATGCATACCAACACAACGCAAGTCGTTACATCGTTGGAGGGTGCTGGATTTAGGAATAGTGTGAATTACTATTCCAACTCCAGTCTATGTACAGTAGGGAGGGTGTTGGAATACTAATTCACACTATTCCTTAGTCTAGAGCGCCCCCCAGTGCAAGTCAAGGTAATGACTTGCGTTGTTAAAACCATGATGTAACCATTACGCATTGTAATGGTTGCAGGGAAAATGATGTTTAATGTCTGCCCTATTGCCCTATACTGTCTGCATAGTTCTATGATCACCTCAAGAAACTCAGGAGAGTCTCATCATTAGGTGCATACGTGTTAATAAAGATAGCAGGAAAATTATGCAAGATGCATTCCACTAATAGGAACCTACTGTGACATGCAAATGCAGCAACTTAAAGCATAAAACTTCAGGCCTTATTTAAAAGCCTTTTATGCCACTGTTGCCTGACTTTTTGTGACGCTGCAGTGGCGTAAAATATGTGCCACTTTGTGCCCTATCTACAAAGTGACACATCTAGACAGATGCGTCACTTTGTAAATCCCTTCGCTACATCATACTTGCGTCAGGTATAATGTATGCAGGGTGGGCATTCCCACTCAAAAAAGTCTTGTAGAAGTGATGAAATTAAATCTTTGAGATTTTACAATGCCACTGTATCAAATGCTTACACCCGCTTGAAGCATGCACAAGGAGAGATGCAGGCCCTTTCACATGGGGCTTGCCCCATGAGAAAAGACACATTGCTTGAGTTGCGTCGGTTGTCATACACACTCCAGCAATGTGACAATTTTGAGCTTACAGATACATCAGGAATACTGATATATCTGTAATTCCTTGCGACATGGAGCTCCACACAGTAAATATGGCTCATCCATGGTGTCACAAGGATGGCCCTATGAAAAGTGTTGCATCACTGGTTTCCCCCAACACTGTTCAGGAATTAGGCCAGCGGCAAGATGGGTCTCCTACAGCATTGGCATTTTGAAGCCATGTTTTTATGGTACACCACAATCAGGTGTTGCTTTTTAGAGTGGCCTAAGCCATGTATTTTGCATGCCATTGTTTTAACGGTCCTTGCTCACCTGCTGTTGTCATGCATCCATGAAGTTGACTGCTGTCCAAAGCCCAGCCATTAATGTGATAAGTTGGAAAGCCTGCAAAACCCTTAGAAATGTCTGTGTAAACTGCCCCTACAAACGATGCCTCACATTCACCCCCTCTCCTCATCCACGCTGATTTCCCCAACATTCAGTGGAATAAAGCCCAAGTATCAAACATCCCCCTATACTCCTAGCCATTCACCGTGCACTGGGAGGCACCATCAACATCTATCCACATTCTCCAAATATAATTAGTCCTGCAAAGGAGCTCTTCATTTCTGTTGATTAAGTCAAGCATACAAACAACTCTGCAAATATAACCCTGTAACTTAAATCATCTATAAATTAGTATTTAGTCTTAACAGTAGTACAGTCAAGCAAAGAGAGTGCCACTAGAAACAAAGCTTCCTGGCTGAAGAAAGACATCCAGCCAGTCTCTCACTGGATGGTCAAGGAATGTCAGTGTCCAAATATTGCTGAGTGTCATTATGTGTGAAACTTGTCTCCTTCATGGTACTAATGTAATGTACAGTCTGGCAGGGTACCGCATGATATAGTAAAAGTCCTGAGCTCATGTACTGCTCCTATGAAGTCCAGCAAAATAAATATTTCAGAGCACTGGTGGTTGAGGGGCCCTTTCTCTGTAGGGAGTCTCAGCAATGTGTCGAAATCCCACTAGTTCAGCAACTTAGTGATTATATGCCGGGGGCCCATGAGAGGTCTAGTGACAAGTGAATGATGTACTTTCTCAATCACCACAAGTTCTGAAAAGTTTAACGTACCCAATAGATCCACAAGTAATATCTCAGCATATGTCTCGGGCTTGCTGAGGTTGGTTGATTGGGAGAGCCTTGTGATATGGACATTGTTTCTACATGACTGGGATTCGAGATCGTTGTTCTTCGCCGCAGTCTTTGATATATCCCACTACTTCCGTTGTAGTGCATTTTTTATATCTAGTATGTCATCCTCTAGTTTCGAGATCCACTTCATCTAGTCAGTCACAATGCTAATTTAATTGTTCACTCATCAGGCCCAGTCATGCCCTTAAATGATCAATTTTGGTATCAATCACCGTAGGCTTTTGTGTCAAGAATTAATTTGATGCCCGTGACAGACTAGTCAACTGCCTTTCCATTGTCCCTGTATAAGACTAGTCAAGGGCCTTTACATTGTCCTGGGCTTCCAGCGGAGTTGTAAGTATAGATTGTGAGATAGCAGGTTTTGTGTGGTCAAATTTGACCTTGATGGTCTGGCACCTGTTTTCTCTATTTTGTAGACTTCACATGTACCCTCAGGACAGGTGACCAATGAGAGGAGCTATCAGCAGGCGCTGAGAGCATTACCCCACCAGTTACACAGCCTCATGATGCAGAGAGGAATTGCGTTTGTCCGCAAGTGCTGAAATTCACTATATCATGCACTTTCTCAGGGTGCAGCCATCAGGTACTACCACAGCTCATCGCAAATATCGAGTCACCCTCGACATGCACATGAACCAGCCTCAGAGTTCATCGGTGCTATTTAATGGCCATTAGGCCAAAACCCAGCCATGAAGAGCAGATAGAACAGGCAATAAGTATGCTTCCCACTTAATGTGATAGGTGCGAGTCCAAGAAGAGAAAACAAAATGTTGGTGCTTTCTGTTTCTTGTCCTGGTGTTCCTTTATACTAGACCCTGTTGGCCCTTGTGCTGTGGCTGCCATTTTAGGTCTTGTGTGGGACCACTCAGTGCTGGCATTCGAAGGGGGCAGGTCCATCATCTTGAGCCCCGTAGAGTACTAGGAGAACCACCATTTATGGTGATTTCTGGGCTTGGGCGCTGCCTTTTAGCATCACTGCTTCCCCCATTCACAGCAACCTCCACACCTCAGGTCTCAAGGCATGCTATGACTCAGCCCCATTTCTCACCCAGGCTGCATCCAAAGCCAGTGCTGCAGTCCTGTGGGGCAGCCAAAACTATGCCACAGGACCAGAGAGACCAGAGAGATATTGGTTCGGTCCTGCAGGTCTCTCCTGTTTTTGGCTGGCTGGTACACAAACAGATCGGCAACTTCGGCAGGATAAATCAGAGCTAGGGAACACAACCTCTGCAAAGGCATGCCCATCATGAATGGTAGTA
The DNA here is from genome assembly GCF_964263255.1 of Lissotriton vulgaris. Taxonomy (NCBI): domain Eukaryota; kingdom Metazoa; phylum Chordata; class Amphibia; order Caudata; family Salamandridae; genus Lissotriton; species Lissotriton vulgaris. The sequence continues at coordinate 742,495 of NW_028248991.1, read as the reverse complement.
ACCCATGCCCCACTACTAGCTTGTTGAAGGTGTAGATTTTATCACCGTAAAGAGTACACCTATTTTTACCTACATATATACTTGCTGTGAGAAGATGCCCCTTTTTGATTAATTTTTTTGCTTGTTTATAGACTCTGCACACAGGGGCACTGCTGTACAGTTCCATGTATAAGTGTTCTGGCCCCTAAAACAAGTAGCAATCAACTAATCCCTAACTCTCATACTTAACTCTCCTATAAGGTATAAAAACTATGCCCATAGTATGGAAAGTTAAATGTCCCCTGTGGACTGCAGCACTTAAGACACAGGAAAACATGGCTTCAGGCCTTAAAGTGTACTGGTGTAGCCTGACTGCTGCAGGTTTTTTAACCTAGTGTTGGACCTGTCAAGACAACCATTTCTGACAGGGAAAACCTCCCCTTTAAATATTAATAGGCCAACCGTGGGTATCCCTGGTAGACACAAGGTATGGTGCATGATATTTAAAAGTGGGATATAAAGAAATTGAATGCACCCAAGTCCCTAAAGTGGCAATGCCCCAAAAGCTATCTTCAGTGAGGAAGGCTCTGGCTGTCATATAAGGAAAGCTAGGGTACAGATTAAACTATTAATTATGCTGTTTTGGGTTTGAAACCAGGAGCTAGAAAAATAGTTCAAATACTATTCTAATATGTATTAGAAGCCTAATTCAATGGGGAAGTTGGATTCATAATAAATATTTAGGAAAAGTACAGTTTCAAAAGTTACCTTTTCCCTGCCTGAAGCTCCTGTTGGCTAATTTGCATTAGTTCTCCAGCAACTGCCCAGCCAGTGTAAAAACTGCTTCTAAGGCAAGAACTTTAGGAGTGGGGAGGTGTTTTTCTTCCCCTTGCTTGAAGACCAGTTGGGCTGGACCCATGAACTTCATTAACTTGTAAAAAGACCATTACTTTTACAGGTAAATAGAAGGTGAAACCTGGAGATGAAAACAACTATTAATTCCACCAGCCAGGCTGGGGCCAAACCCAGCCAGAGGGTGGCTCCCCCAACAGCTGGTTTTGAGTGGTCACAGAAGAGGGTACGTCTCATTTTCCTGGACACACCTCTATGTGGGCACACATGTTCTGCACATGGGAGGAAGGGTTCCCATAGGGGGTACATTTTGGGAGTAAGGTGCACCATGGGATTGTTTACAGTAGGGCAAACATGAACGTTATGAAAGGGGTTAAGATTGCCCCTTGCTTAATGAGGAGCCAGTAGTCACCCCATCCATTGCTGGTGCCAACCATAAATGAGGCATACCGAGGCACCCTCCTAATAACATGTTCTGGAACAATGGAAGAGGGATTGTTTCCACTGTTTGGGCCCTGTGAGGAGACCTGAAGAGGTGAAAAAGCTCCCCACTTATAAGCAAGGCAAAGAAATAGACTCCCAGATCATTTGGCGAACCCCCTGTGACTTCAAGGACACATCAAGCTACAAGAGGTATTTTCCCCGAAGAGCAGAGCTGACTAGTAGCAACTGGACATGGACTGAGCCTGCTGGTGGACTTTGCTGGCATGATCCTTGACCCCCAAGTGCTGTCCCTAAGGTACTAGGTCCCTTGGCAGTATCTGACTGGACTTCTCCTAACACCTCTGAAAAGTTATCAGTTATAAATGTTTTGACTTCTAGACCTCCGGAGGACTGAGATCAACTGCCCAATTCAATCCACCCACTGAGCCTAGTCGCTGGACTAATGAAACATATTTCTTCCCCTTAGAGCTTCAACACAGTAACAATCGGTTTCAGTGGGCTCACAGCAAGAAGCTACCCAGCGTCATGGAACTCATTTTTCAATACAACATGCAACCATGCCCTACTGAAGAATTCTGGGCTCCAAAAAAGAGACTATCCGAACATAGTAATCTTGACCATACTAAGGCCTCAATGTGTCTGCCAAACGCAATGACTTCCCTGGATCAACATTTGAATTTTCTTGCTCTGATTTTGACTACTAAAGACATCAGCATCAGCAGGACCTTATCCATATGACTTAGTGACGACTTGCACAGGTACAGCCTGTAACCTTGCCCTGCTGGAGGATTTTGACTTCCATTTCAAGTTTCAAGGTAAAATCTCCAACAAGACCAGGTTCGTGTATTTTAACCATACTCCGTCACCGAAAGCCTGAAATCATGCCTAGGTCTCAGTCTACTGACTCAATAGACTATCGCTGGTGCTTAGTGCTTTTTGGGGCTAGTTTTCCTTACATTTTCTAAAGTTCATATCTCCAGGCCCCTTTATGGTATTTTTGTCATTTTAGTGTAATTTTCTTTATTAAATTATATATATTTTTTTTAACTTGAGAGGGATTTTTATTGCGTTGTTTTTTTGACTATTGAACTGCTTTGTTACTTCTAAATGCTTCACATATTTTCTTTAAATTAAGCCTGTCTTCTCCGTGGCAGAGCTACCAAGGGTTGAGCTAAGGTTCAAGTTAGTGAAACTTTTGACTAGACTTACCGGTTATTAAATTTATTACCTGTGGTGGAATTTCATTTACCCCAATTAATGTTTCACTCCCTCACCATTTCCTTCCCAATAGATTGGTAGTTGATATTCTGTGCATGATACTTTTTGTGTGATATTTAAAATCGATATTCTGGTATTATTCCTGCTAGGGGGGGTCTGTTTATCACCATCCCACAATACTTTGCTTGCCTTAGAACTTTGGGGCAGATCACGATGGCGGGCGGACAATTGCAGCTGCTAAAGGGACCGCCTGCAAAAGTTGCAGCGGTTCCATCATCCCAATTGTGGTGCATCCGCAACACTGGAGGGTGCATCCTGTATATTTTACATTGCGGCGGGCGGAGCTGCTAGCAGCACCCGATGCACTGTAAAATATACATGTGCTTTTACATGCACAGCTTGACAGGCACCGTGCGGTGCCTGCCACATTGTACATGTAAAACAGGGAGGTACCATAGGTACCCCCATGTGCCCTCTCCACCCCCCAACACCCTGGGGGCCCGCAAAGGCAGGAACTGCCAGCCTTTCGATGGCGGCAATGCAGCGATTCCTTAAATGCAAACGCAGTTTGAGAAATCACAATTAATTGCGAATTCTCAAATTGCGAGTGCATCGCAAATGCCCTTTTTGCGGGCACAAACGGACGATTGTTGCTAATTGCACGGTTTGCACTCGCAAAAATCGTTGATGCTTGTACCTGATGGACTTCTACCATAAGTGGCTGCAAAAGAGCAAGGTGCTCAAAGTAATCCCACAATGAAAATAGTACATTGTAATAGTACATCATGTAGAAGATGGCGGCATTCGACAGACACAGCTGATTCCTCTTGCAGCACTGACACCCGCCCCGCCCCGCCCCCCCCATACCTGAAGCACGCTAGAAGTATGGATGAAAGCCCTTCTGCGTGTGCGGAGATACTTGCAGGTCACAACTGCTTGTACTACAATTGCTACCCCCATTACCACTGCTGCTGCCAGTGTTATTTCAGAGGTGGTGGTGTTATTGCTTCCATGTGTGGGAATTAGAGGATTGCAGCAGAAACCTTGGCAATCACATGCTTCAAGGGGCCGGCGTTTCCTGCACGGCCGGATTACCTAGCAGCTCATCCTGGCTTGAGGAAGAGGGAGAGGAAGCAGCGGTAGTACTCCTGGAGGAGGGACCCATACACATTTCCTGATGCAGTGGTGGTGGCGCTCAACGAAAAAGTATTACTTGGGCTGCTTAGACACCACATTGGTATTCCTGCCCCGAAGGGGATCCTTGTTGAGGGAATTGAATGTGGTGCACCCAGGAGCTGAGAACTGATCCGACTGAGAGGAGGGAGAGCAAAGTAGTAGTGCCCAAAACAGTGCTCAGCAAAAAGCCCAAAGAGACCAAGGAACCCAGGGCACCTTACTCCGTTTTCAGGCACCCTGGAAAAGCAGATTCCTCAAATGTGAATGGACTTGTGATAGGCTCACAGAACTTTGCGAACCGGAATACTGCAGGGGGAACAATCGAAACTTAACATCTGTGCAGACAAGTCATGTAGGTGCCCCTTCGGGCCCTTTGGAAGATACTTTGCTTAATGCACCCTCATGGGTCAAATGCTTTAAAAAAATTGTGGTGGATTTTTTCGGGCCTAAGAGTATGTGTATGGGCTTGGGGTCCAACTCCCTGTTGCTATTCCGTAAGCTGGATCCTGGTTTGGGCATCTTATTTCCTTGGGAATCAAAGAGGCTGCAGCAATTGCAACCAGCACGACTAGTGGCCACAGGGGTCTGTCCATTGGGTCCCATTCAATCCTTGAGGATTTTGCCAGTGTCAATGCACGCCAGCCGGCTACTAAGGAAGGGGGCTGAAATTGCGCATTCTGATTAAATATAAACTTATGTATATGTATTCCACAATTTTAATCTACTATGTGTATGATGAGTTTTAAAGCATTCTTAAAAGTTTAGATCTATTTATCAAATATGATGTACATGTATTTGTTGACCCTATTCGAGGTCTGAATCAAATACAATTTTGACTTTGCATAGGCTCAGGCAATGGACTCCTGGCCAATATTGAAGATAATGAAACTATGTTGCATGAAAATCGGGATGCACTAGAAGCTTTTTTTCCCCCATCTGACCCCTCTGAGACTTGAAGCTTGATCACTTCAGACTCGGACTCCAAGTCGATTGGGAGCCTAATGGGGGAGAGACATCAAGGTCTAAGTCAGAGGGGGGGCATAAAGACCAGCATAGTAGCCTCCAGATATTCTGTTACTGAGGTCATCCTGGCTGAAATCAATGATGATGATCTACAATTGGACCCTGAAGGTGTTGAACTGACGCCAACCAATGTCACTATCCAGGATGCGCCCCTGGCAATTTCTCCACGAGATCAGGTGGTTCAACTGAAGACTAGGTAAACCTCTCTAGCACGTGCTAGTTCTGAGCAACATGATATGCCGCTTGTACAGGTGCAATTGCAACCTATATCACATACAGGGGCAGTCAGGGGTCCCTCCGTTGCCTCAATGTATAATATGCTGCAATTACATTAGGAGAAATACAAAAAGTACCTCATGCCTCTAATAGCCGCTCATTTAAAGACTCTGATGGTACTTCGCAAAATTTAAAAAAACATGGGCGTATTTCATGGTCATTTGAATGACATTGAATTTCAAACAGTCAGGCTCAAGGAATCTACACTAATCATTAAGGATCATGTGAGTCAGCATCAGTCCAGGTTGCATTTTATGTCCCAGAAACTTTAAGGTGTTGAGAATCAGATGCATAGAAATAATCTACTTTATTATATACCTAATAAGTTATACAAATGAGTTTGAGAACTACTTCTGATTGCTTTCACTGTTGTCTGCTTAATGCGATACGGTTCATATCTTCGCCTTGTGCGAGTAGATTGTTCCATACTGGAACCGGGTGTTGTGCATGACGGATAGACAGCTAAAGCTACACAGCATGCTCTTTGATATCAGTACTAATTATCTAGTCCTATATGGGGCTGCTGTTAATGCCTGTCTTACACATTATTTGTACTGTACTATCTTGGTTAATATGTTACGCTTGTATTCTTATTATGTCCTATGTATTATTATAATACAATGAATTATACTGTACTGTACTATGCATCCGGTATGACGCAAGGCCTATGCATTTTCCAACTGTTCTATGATGTAGATTAGCTGTAGCTGGGCGACTGTACCCGTGAACAAAGTTGACGCTGGCCTGAACGCTGGCTCGCTGCCACTGGTGGTTCCACTGCACATGAACACGAAGTGTCGCAAGACGGGGCATTCCATTGAGGCTCCGCCGGCCGAAGGACTTTCACCATCTCTCGTCCGGACCCCCCCAGTGTTTCCTTTCCCCCATAATTTCCTTCCTCTCCTCTGTTCTGCTGTGGCTGCGCAAGGCTGTAACTCAGCCTGGCCAGTGCTGCTGAGTGGCTGCGCGGTGGGGCTCCCACCCGACCGGTGCTCCCGCCCACGTTCTTGGGCAGTTTGAAGGGTGCTGCTGCTGCGGCATGTGCCTCGGTGACCACTGCCTGCTGGGGGTGTCTCACCTGGGGTTGACCAGGCGTGTAGTGTGACAGCTGTCCCCCACCCATGCCGCACTGCGAGCCAAGACTCAGCACCTGGTGAAGGGTTGCCACAACGAGACAGCGATTCTCGCCACTGGGGTCCTGGCTGTGCTGGAGTGCACTTGCGTCCACCCTAACTGTCTTCTTGGGTCCTGGAAGGCTGTTGTGGCCCTCTCCTGCTGCCCCCTGCAGAGCCGATTTTCCACCCAGAAGACTGCGGGCACACACAGCAGGGCTGCGAAAAAAGAGGGATTTACTCTAATTCTGAGAGAAGGGACGGGGTGGCACTGTAGAAAATTACGAAAGTCCCTATTCAAGAGTTAAAGGTTTTGGGCAGAGAGGGGGCGTGGCTTGCGCGCCACTGCGTGATGGCGAGTTGCGCCTGAGCTCCAGGGCGATTGAGGTCCGTTGGAGGTTTTCACCCGATTCCAAGTGCCCCTGTTCCGCGCAAAAGCTCTCCCGGTCTGGTGAATATGCCGGGAGCCGTTTGTGCGCATTTCCGTCGGATTCCGGCTGCAGCTGTGTGAGTTCTGACAGGCTGATGTGACGCTCCTTATCTTCACGGGCGACCGCCATTTTAGCTGCTTGTGACGGAGTTCAACATTTCTCCTCAGAAACGACGACATGGATACATTCTTGCCGGCTCAGCGAGATATCAGGTGTTATTGAATACATTTGGTTACTTTTTGACTTTTTATTACTCTTTTTTTTTCGCGCTGCTTGGCTGGTTATTTTGTGGCTATTTATGCTTGCATACATTTTGGATTACCTTGGTGCAACAGTTTGAAGTCGGAGCTGCATTTCATCTACTCTTTGTATCTCTGCTTTGGCCGGCTGGTTTCTGGAAGGTTCTTTTATTTATTCCTGAGAGTGCATGCCATATAAGTCCGCCCTTTTTGTCTATTTTGCTTGTTTGCTTTCAGTGCGCTCTGTTCCTTTACTTTTTGTGGGGAATACACTCCCCTTGACCTTTTTTGCCTGCCTCTAATATACCTCACGTGGTTTTATATTTTTCTCTGTGGCTGGTGTTCCATGGCTGCAACTATGGGCCGTTCATCATCTACTAAAGATTCAAAAGACTCCGGTACCTCTCTTAAAAGACTCAAACCACTGTCTCCTACGCCTGAGTCTTCTCAAACGGACACCAATACCACTCTTGACGCAATTTTAACGCGACTCAATGAAGTTCATGATATTGCGCAGTCAACAAAGACTAACACAGATTTATTGCAAGTGGAGGTATCCGCTATCAGAAATGACTTCAAGGCTCTCTCTATTCGTGTTTCGGCCACGGAGACACGTATCAGTGGTGCAGAGGATAATATGCAGAAGCAAACTAGGTCTCTTACCCACTTAGAGCGCTCAATGGCGGCATTGCCAAGAGATCTCACTGAGCAGGAGGATCATAATCGCAGATCTAATCTGCGCATTTTTGGTCTGCCGGAAGATGCAGAGAAGTCATCCTCTTCTATGATTGATTTTTTATACCACTGGATTCCTTCTATTCTACAAATCTCCTTCCAGAGAGACTTTGAATTAGAAAGGGCTCATCGTGTCCCCACCTTTCGTTCTAAATCTGCCACACAGCCAAGAGCGATCATTTTTAAACCACTGCGTCATCAACACACGGAGCAGATTCTTGCCCACATGCGGAAGGTTAAAGCTGTTTCCTGGGAAGGTCATCGAATTTCAAAGGTTTTGGGCAGAGTTCTCTGAATATAAGAGTGTGCCTCAATATGAATCATGTGCTGAACAAACCAACAGAATAAAGTGGAGCTATTCGTTCAGTTTCATTGGATATATCAGTGTGCAGGGGGTCAATATATGACCAAAACACAATCTCTTCTACAGCAAGCAGAACAGGGAGCACAGCCCTAAATTGAACTACACGTCACTTATTTATTTTATTTTTCCAACTGATTTTTAATACTTACATATGTGTTTTAATGTTTCATGATGATTAAAGCGTATTTTTGTAATAATTTTAACACATTTTATACAATAAAATTGACTTAACTTGACAGTGTGCAGTAAGTATTTTAACAAAGTGCATTGAAGAAGTGACCAGTATGTAAATATCAAATTTATTTTTATAAAAAAATATGTTCAAAGTTAAGGGAAAAAAGGAGATCACAATTCTTACAAAATTAAAAACATCTCCTCATCCGAGAAGTTACAGTAAATATTGTAGACATATATGATTACACATTCAAATAAATAACAAGAAAACTTTTAAAAGTTGACGTGGCGTTTCGGTGAAACGTTACTCCTTCACCTTCTTCAGGACAAAGTTTTCATAAAGAGGTCTAAATGGCAAAAAACATTTTATTAAGACACAGATTTAAACCTTTCAAAAACTGGCAAGTAATATACCAGGCTTCTACATTGTAGTACTATATTAAGACAGTTTCCCACTAAAATAATATGGGCTAATCTGCTAACGCAAGTCAATAGCATAATACATGAAAGCGCAGCTTTAAAATATAAGATTAGCACCAACACATGATCCATATAGTAAGTGGGGTAGAAAACTACTACTAGGACTCAGCTATTGGAGTTTCATTGAGATCAAGGCTTCTCTTAGATTTAAGTTGCTTGATTTCATTACAGTGGAAGGCAGAAGCTCATCCGCAGGTGTTGCGAAAAAAAGGTTGACCTAAGGTAGATCAAAAGTGAATTTTTTTGAGTGAACAGTTAATGTCATGTTGACTTCCTTCATCTCTCTTTTAATGTGAACTATGAAGTACCTTTATATTAGTACATAGTCCTTTAAATTAGTTTGTTAGAGCCACTGGAAGTTCATAATAAAATTCAAGGTTGCTGAGAATATAGGCCTAAACGTTAATACGAAAATTATAGTCAATCAACTTATTCTAATGGTGTAAGTTGTACCCAAGAATAAAGACCCCTAGAAATGCTTACCAATTGAAAACTAAACTGCATATAATTTTTTGAAGACCTTTACTGTGCATGTTGCAGAAAAACAAATACGGGCCTACAACCATCCGGCCGGCCACAATACTTATGAGCACAGGTGTCAACATTACGGTCTTCCGACGGCATCAAGTGATACAACAACTATTAATAACAGTTACACTGGAAAGGACATGCCGCCAGGGAGAAGGATCAGTGAGGTCAAATTTTAAAGTTTTTTGATGAAATAAAAGTCAATAAAGGATAGGTATAAAGGAGATCCGAGTCCGTACATTGAGTCCACATGAGTAGGCAACAGTAGAAATAACATCAATTACGTAGAGCTCTTCGTCAAAGCGGCAGAACAGTAGAAAAACAAAGCGGACAGCAGGAGCCAAACTCGTGCCGCTCCCAGTGCCACCCACTCCCAACCATCCTCTATCACAGACCCAGAAAGGAAAACAGTATAAGAAAGCGCAGGAAAAGAAGAGAAAAGGCCCATAGAAACTAAATACGGAAATTAAAATCTACCCCCCCACCCTGCACCAACGCGGAGGCTACGGCCTACCCCCCCGACAATTGATACAAACACTAAAATCTGCATCAGTATTGAACAATGGGCCTCATATCATGCCGCTGCAGCCTCCGGGATAGGTCACCCAATTCTGTGACAGCATCATATAATATGCCCATATTTTCAACAAACACTAGTGAGGTTAATAAATGGTTTAAACTCACACTGTCTTCAGCTACAATCCAATTCTGCCTCATTATAAACACCTGGATGTGACTCAATTCAAATGATGCACTGCCTGAAACAAAGTAACAACATTCTGGAAAAAGCAAATACTCATATGGAATGCAGGATTATGTAAAGTGTGCGAAATATAAGCAGGAATGACATGTTAACGCTTTTACTCTCATTGTTCAGAAATCAATGAGTTTTTTTTTCTCAAACGTTGAGGACATAAATACAAGGCTCCTCCTGTACCCAAGTGTTAAGCTTAGAAGAGAAAGGGACTTTTCACAAGAATCTGCTCTGACTCACGGAAACCCACAAGAGTTCCATCACATTCATGTCAGCCAGCTAGCTGCTCAAACATAGTATAGTACATATGCATTCAAGTGTCCTGCAAAGGATACATATTGAATTGTGCGGCTTTGCTAACTCTTCTACCCCCAAAACATTAATAGAGATCTTGACAGTAAAGGGCAAAATTATATTTTCATTCTGGTAGTGAACAAAAATCAGTAACCCACTGTGCTATGAACATAAAATATTGCTCTTTGATATGTATGATACACGTTCTTTGCAGCAAGCGTATTAACCCTCTGCGCTACCTTAGACGAGTCAAAACAGACATTAGACAAAACTCCCCTCCCATCTCTTTCCATCACATACATTGATCACCAGAGTTATCTTGGCACTTTTATTGTTGCCCGAAACCTGGTGAATGTACGGTACACAGACAAAATATCGAGTTTTAAATTTCGATATACAATTATATCGAAGTTTAAATATCGATGGGACATAATATAGAAGGTAAGTAATATCGACAGTCTTAATATCGATATTAGTATGATATTAGTAATATCGAAGTTTTAAATATCGATGTCAATAATATCGAAATAAATAATTTCGATGTTACTAATATCAATTTTTAAATAAATTTTGTGTATATTATATTGTATTTTTATGTTTTATTATTTATTTTTAATGTAATTTAATTAAATATTGTCTTTTAGTACTGTAGCGGGTTGTGGGTTTATAGGGGAATAGGGTGGGAAGTAATTTAATTATGTTAAATTAATTATTAATTAGTAGGAATTATTATTAATTAATTGAGAATTAATTTTTAATTAATTTTAATTAATTGATTAATTGATAAATATGTTCTGTAGCGGGTTATGGGTTTATAGGGGAATAGGGTGGGGAGTAATTTAATAATAATTAATTAATTAATATATGTTTGTAAATATTTTTGATTAATAATTAATTGATAATTAATTAATATTAATTAGTTAATCAATTAATATAATTTTGTACATAATAATAATTATAAATTAGTTGGTAATTAATTATTATTAATTAGTTAATTACATTAATTAGAGCAATTTTTTTATATATATAATTTTTTGTTATTCTTAATTAATTAATTGGGAAAAAATATTATTAAATTAAATTAATTACAGCTAATTTGCTAATATATTTACTTTATTGTTATTGTTAATTAATAATTAATTGGTAATTAAATAATATTAATTAATTTTGGGTAAAGGAGTATTTTTAGGGTTCAGGGTCAGTTTGGGGTTTTTGGGTCAAGGGGTATTTTTAGGGTTCAGGGTCAGTTTTGGGTTTTTGGGTAAAGGGGTATTTTTAGGGTTCAGGGTCAGTTTTCAGTTCTTGGGTAAAGGGGTCTTTTTTGGGTTCAGGGTCAGTTTTCAGTTTTTGGGTAAAGGGTTATTTTTAGGGTTCAGGGTCAGTTTTCAGTTTTTGGGTAAAGGGGTATTTTTAGGGTTCAGGGTTAGTTTTCAGTTCTTGGGTAAAGGGGTATTTTTTGGGTTCAGGGTCAGTTTTCAGTTCTTGGGTAAAGAGGTATTTTTTGGGTTCAGGGTCAGTTTTCAGTTTTTGGGTAAAGGGGTATTTTTAGGGTTCAGGGTCAGTTTTGGGTTTTTGGGTAAAGGGGTATTTTTAGGGTTCAGGGTCAGTTTTGGGTTTTTGGGGTACAGGGATATTTTTAGGGTTCAGGGTCTGTTTTGGGTTTTTGGGGTACAGGCGTACAGGGTAAAAATAAAATAAATTTAAATTACATCAATTAAATGAAATTAAAAAAAAAATACATTAAATTATTAAGTGTTTAAGTTATTTTAAATGTATATGTATTAGTTTTAATTTTTTAATTATGTTTTAATATTTTTATTTAATATTTGTTAAATTATATGTATTTTAAAATTATTTTTACATTATTATTAATACATTTAAAAAAACGATATTTTTAATTTCGATATTTTTGTACTACGATATACATTTTTCGATATTTTTGTACTTACCTTTATGAAGATATGACTCCGATATTTTTGATTTCGATATTTTTGTGCCGATATTTTTGTATGTAGATATTTTGTCTGTCGATATTATGTCAGACTTTCGAATGTACAAGGACCTTTACAGTGTTTTTAAAACTCCTGCACTGCTACAAAACCCGCCCACACAAACTAAAATGGCCCCCTACTCTTCCAGTCACCCTGGGAAACGCCTGATGCCTGGAAGTGCCAATCCGGCCTAGTTACTGTAAAGCCTTTTTCCATACAATACTGCAGATAGGTATGCTTATTTGATATAAACGTCACGGATCACTGTAAATGTAAGACAGATTCTTCCTGAATATCCGTTGAATTGGGTTCCTGCCTGAATGATACACATGAGCAGTTTGGTACACCAAAGAAGGCCTCTGGCTAAACCTCTAAGTTAAGCACATTCATGTTATTCCTAAGAACCCTCACAGAAGACCACTTGCCTTTTCGACCTTTCTGTACATTTCCTGCCTGTGATTTATTATGTGTGATCTTATTGGCAGATGTTTTATAGTTTGCACATTTAACATTAACTTTCTAACAAGGAATATAATAAGGTTTTTTTATCTTGAAGACAGGTTTGTACATATTTTAGGGCCATGCCATACAGAATAATATTAAAGGCAGAATGCAATCATCTGTTCTGCAATCCTGTGACTTGGAGTCACATTCAAAGCCGGAGAGATGTTGCTCTTTGCAACCTCATCTACCAGTACACAGAAGCCATATTACTATTGCAGATTCGCAATTTCTACCAATCATCTCTCATATGCAAAGGGGAAATTGTTGACCAAACTAACCTGCAGTTTAGCTATTGATTCCAATTCTGTTTGGCGCTTGACATTTTTAGAAGCAAAAGTTGAGAAGTATCGGCAATGGTTACTTTGTCTTTATGCATTAAATAATATGAAGTTTCTAAATGTTTTGTGCATTTCACAGAAACAAAAATGTTTTTAGAGTTCCCTATAAATTATGGGTTTAATCATCATTAATGAATTATTGACAGCTGTAAACTACCGTTCCTACTTTACCATTGCCCATTGTTTAATTGGAACTTTGGAACATTAAATACATTCTACCATCTGTATGATGCACGTTCTATGCAGTAGGCATATTAACCCTGTGCGCTACATTAGATGAGTCAAAACTCAAAACTGCCAAACAAAACTCCAATCTCTCTCCAGCAGGAAGATAAAAAACAGAGATAGCAATCTTAATTAAGACTATTATTGTTGCAGAAAAATGACTAGGTTTACAAGGAATTCTGCAGTGATTTATGTGTTTTAAAAGGGAGTCATTATGCTGCACAGTTATGCTGGTTTTGTTCCTGGGGGGTGATTTTGCAGCACTGCTGCAAAACCTGGCCCCAGTTACAAAACCAGCCTCCCACCCCTCTGTCCCATGCCCAGTACGGCCAGTCCTACCATAGTGCAAGGGCCTATGTGTTTTCACAGTCTGACCCTGGATGGGGTCCAAAAGGGGCTCAGGGTTTACAGAACTGGACACATTGTGCTACATATATGCAATTTTTTTTTTTAAAGTAAACAGTATGATTTTAAAAGACCACATCCCTGACCATAGACAGAGCAATTGTACACAAGTAATAAAATAACATAAGAAAAAGAGATGATAAGACATTTGATGTTTTCCAGTGGTTTAAAAAAAAAAACAGGTATTCTTTCATTTCCCCAACTTACTTGATGTTTATGTAAGAGAATGGAGTTCAGAGGCCGGCCAGGCTTCTCTTGCAGGCCCAAATACTGAAAACAGAGCAGAGCTGTAAAGGAGGGGCTAGGGACCTCTAGGCAGGCACACAGAACAATTTCCAGGAGAGGCTGGTTGGGCTTGGCCAGCTGTGGGTACATGACCAGCGGAGGGCCTCTTCTACAGCAGCTGCCTTCCTTCTATTTTCCACTTCTGGCAGGGTGGAGAGCAGATTTACAGGAAGCTACAAATTCCTCAATAAAGCCCTTTTTAGGTCTCGGCTGGCGATAGGAGCACGCATGCGCTGCTCTCAGCATTCAAAAACTTCTTGGAATCAATACATATTCCAAAGCTCTCGAAGGCAGAGTTGAAGCCCCTCCAATCTATGTAATTGGGTAGCATCATCTTCCATGCAAAACGTTGGCTTCTGATTGTAAAGGAGGCTTCGTAGTCCCTCCTTGTTGCCACCTTGTTTCCTTTTGGCCTTGCCCACCAGTATTGGATTTATCACTTGCGGCGTTACACACTGTCCTTCATTAGCTGCCATGCACTATATTTTTTGCACAACGCTCTATATGTTCTCTACGGCTTCCCGTCCAGCTGCCCCTCGTCCGCCTGTACTAGCGTCACATTTAACACTAATATTCCTCAAGGCTATCCCCTAACACCCACCCCCGTCTGGAATCGAGGTTCATGCCCAGGCGCACAATCATGAGGTGCCCTAGGACTCTCCTTAAACATTTGCGTGCAGTGCGGAACCACCCGGGTGTATGTATGACCCTGGCACTGCCCTTTTTTACGTTAAGAGCCTTGTTTACTCGGACGTAAGCCCCACTTCTCTTGGATTTTGTTTCACCTATGCATTTTTAGAGACTAATGACTAATGAGCTTGTGCGGTAGGCATGTTGTGCCAATACCTATGCATATGATTTTGATGTAACTACTGAGCTTATGCTGATGCCATCTTGTTTTTGTGTGGGTGCTATTTACATTCTTTCACGGACTACTGAGCTTGTGAGACACTCAGCCTTTGCCATTAGCCGGCTCGGCTCTGTTCTCACAGGGGATGCTCTTTTAATGATGAACACCCCCTATAAAGAGGGCTGTAGAGACGCCACTTGTCAGGTGGATTCCAGGGGAATTCGCGGGTGTGCTTCGTTTACGGCCCGAGTTAAGGGCTCAGGTTCTATTTCCCATGTTCATTTAGCACGAGCTATTACCACAAAATGGTGACAGAGCTTTGAGCCAGGGTACGCTCTGAGCAGATTCTCCTCCAGGTGCCTGTCTTCAACAGAGGAGGAGGAGAGAGCATGGTGGGGGTGCATTCCACCAGAGGGCTCCTCCGTCGGATTATGCCTTACCTAGTCCTGTAAGTATAATACACTTTTTACCCAACTCGGTGGTGCTCGTTTTATTACCCTAGGAAGGATGAAAAGGTTAGTGGTTCTGTCAGTGATTTGAACCTGAGACTGTGAGGCCCCACATGGGTCCCTGGAGAGGATGCATTAACCCACTGAGCCACCAGACCGCGTTTCAAGTACATCTCTTTAGGAGAACCAATGTTTTAAGCTTCTTCACCCCATCTCCTTCCTTTAGCCAGAGTTGTTACAGCTAATGGTAATTAGCAGAGCTCTCTCTCATTAACAAAATGCACCCCGGACTGGAAGGAATTTTGGTATGGAGGCCATTGGCAGCCACCAGTTCGCTGCCAGGAACCAAGGGTTTGTTTATTGATGCAAATTGAAGTGTTGCCTCTCTTAGAGGGATCAGAGCTGATAGAAGCATTTATGGAAAAATTCTCATATTAGCATTACATGGATGCAGAACAGGCAATTGCTGCTGGACATCCAGATAAGACTTATGGTAAAGATAACTTGTCTTTAGGTAGAACTTCAAACCACACTTTTGCATTTCTAAGCTCTGTAAATAACAGGTGTTATTTTTATGCATTTAAATGTTTGATCAATTTTCCGACGTAGTAAAAAACACATCTCAATAGAAAATAAATTTGTATTCATTGGCGAGTGTTTAACTCGCTGAGCTATCTGGCCGGATAGTGATTATGTATGCATTGATGGCTTGTTTCGCAAAGCTTCCTTTCCTTTATTTTCTATTTTAATTCATTCATAGAGAGCTCAGGATGATGTGAGGACACTTTATGAAAATGTGATTGATTGAGACAAGATACATGATTTGGAGGATAAATGGTCCTGCATTATTATAGAACATTATTATTGTTGTGGTGGGTTTTTCGCTGTTTGCTGCAGCACAGATGGGGTGGGGGTGTCTCTGGTGTGTTCTGATAGGTGTTAGTATGTTCATATCATGGGGTGAGTGATATTGTACGCACAGATACAGAAAAATAGGGGTCTAATTATGACTTTCACTGTTATGGTGGGGGGGAGGCCAACCCCTCCTGAAATTACAGTTATAGTGAGTATCATTTGTGACTTCTTTGCTGATACCGGTTTTTGGCTCACAATGGGGAATAACACACTGAGTGCGAAATTACAGCACCCCTTGCTACTGTTTTCTCATCATTACTTGGTCATATACCTGCTTTTGGCAAGTGGATGTGTCTTTTGGCAAGTGGATCTGTCTGGGTTTTACTTTACTCAATACTTAAACATGTAAAGTAAAATCCTCTGCTCAGCATATACCACCCCCCCCCGTTTCTTGGTGCTTTTTTTTAAGCTTTTGTCAAGGGCCTATCACACAGTAACAGACATCAGTACTCAGAACCACTGATCCCACACATTTGCATGAAATCACAATGGCAACTGCATTCCGGAACATTGCTCTGTGTGCCTTGCAGCGGCACTGAAGATTGAACAACCACAATTTCTGAACATCTTTTTGCCCCTGACAGGAATTTAGAGAAACACACACTACCGTCTGTCACAATTCAGTTGTGCCCATTATGGATGCGACTCAGTTTGAATTATGCACTACACAAGAGCAATATGCTGCCTGTAAAAAAAAAAAGGTTACACAACTTCCTTGAACTAGCATTAAAAATGCAATAGGTTTGCCTTTTATTATGTTAAAGCCATTTACTTTGCTATACAATACAATTAACAAAGCAAATGGCTTTAACTTAATCAAAGGCGAGACCTATTGCATTTTCAATGCTTGTCTTCTTTTCCAGGTGGCGTCCCTCAGTCTGCGTGAGCCCAGAAATAAAGGGCAGAAGAGTTAAAGGGCGGGGGCCACCAAAGCATCCTGGTGTGACCATTGCATTGGTCACAGTGGGGCAGGAAGGTAGCCTCGGCAGTAATGAGCTGTAAATCACTGCAGCAGCAGGGCCATCAGAGGAAGCCGTTTTTGGGTGCTAACCCAAGACCGATGGCCCTTTCAGCTTGCTTTGCAGGCCCCTGCCCCCAGATACATAGGGGAAGGGGAGGAGGCCGTGGGCACTGCAGAGGCTTTGCTCGATGTGCACCACACAAGGAACACAGCTGAACGCAAAAGTTGTAATTTTTGATTAGGAACATTCCTGCCGTCCTGGGATGCTTTTTAAAAATAAAGAAGTAGGGGAACGGATGGTAATAATTTTTCAAAGTAGGGGCACGCTGTGCCCTTCCGATCCCGCCCACCTCTACCACTGACAGTAGCACTTCTTGGCTGGGTTGTAACACTGGGTATACACGAGCAGTGACATTTTTGACAGGTTTGTAATACTGGTAAACACTAAGACTTCTCGTCTGGGTTGAATACTGGTTATATATAGGTAGCAGCATTTCTCAACTGAGTTGTAATACTAATAATATATGTGCACTAGTCCACCTCAGCTAGGTTGAATAGTGGTTATATACGAACTGTGGCATTTCTCCTTTGGACTATAATATTGAACACAAGTGAGGGCCTGTTGTGAGGCAGGCCTCAACTACTGTATGGTGCTGGGTGACAATTTCTGCAGTGACCTCTACACAGGGACTCACAAATGTGTATGTAGTGCCTGTTCTATCAAAATATACTATGAGAACGTCGATGGGGGAGGGGCTAGGGTGTGGCTTCTCAGTTATGGTTTTGATATTTGTAAGTTTGTGGCATAAAACCTAATAAACAGATAAAAAATGTAATTAAGTAGGTTAAAGCTTGAGGCCTCGTTTGCAGATTTTTAACTAAAGTTTAGGAATGAACAGGAAACAAAGTATGCACATACTCTCTTGCTACGCTGCCATTTTACATTAAACTTGTTTCAGTGACGATGAGGGACCGCCAGATGTGAAGTGGCCTGGGAAAGTATGTGGCACTGTCAGGCAGCCAAGGCTTTTTAAGTCACTGGCGCTTTGCATGCTAGGATTTTTGGGCCCATAGCTGTAGGTGTGTCCTGCGACCTGGGACCACCTGTAGCTATGTAGCGCAACCCAGTTAGCACCTCGGCATCCCTATTCTTAAGTTTAACACCAAGTAAACTACTTCATAACTGGCTTTCACGAGATATATATGTTTTCATCATCTACTGCAAAACGTGTTGTGTCGCGGTCAGGCCTGTGATTAATTACTTTGTTCTGAATTCAGGCGTTTTGTGATTTGAAGATTCATCACATCTGAGTAACTCCAGTTGACCCTGCTTGCTCTGTAGAAGCTTGGTGACCAGGCGAGCCAAATCTGCCTTTACGCAGAGTTTCTATGCCTCCTTTAGTGTGCAGGGTGACTGCTAATGTGCCAACATGGTACCCATTCCTGTCATGCTTTAAAGGATTTTTACCAGTGATGCTAACAAGATGCGCACGCACCAGAGGCTGAAGATAATCACGGAAACTGGGGTTTAACTACCCACCACAATGTCCCTTCTCTTGTTTGATTGCCACCGGAAGCATCAACGTCTTAGTCCCAGTCATTTGAAGATTTGAGCATAAAGTAATACATCTGCATTGTGGGACAGTACCCAACTCACCACAGCCACCTCCCCCACAGAAAAACAGCAAGGAATAAACAGCGTTTTAAAACAGGCACAAGCGTGCGCGCCTCGCGCTATGGAAGGAGAGAGAAGAGGAGGCCTACGCCCGATTCCCTTGAGGGCAGGGCTCGAGTCGGGGTAGCACACGGGTGGACGGCATCCCCCCACTTATTTTACCAGGAGCTCGTTAACAAGCTACTGCCAAAGTCTAATGTGCGTTCTTGTTCACGGCCGTAGTGACACCTCCTTTGATCTGTAAAATACAGTACACATGAAGTGTCTCAGCTGTATGTCACGCGCTGGCTTCTCTGATGTCAATCAAATCTAAGGGGTGACCGAGGGGAGGCAATGAGTCTGATGGTGCAAGCCACCTTTTGTAATGTCACTTCTTGCCATGACGTCAGCGTCCCCCCTACTTATTTTTTTAGGACTTGTGCCCTGCTTGCGGGAACGGGCAGCAAGGCACGATAATTGCTAACATATGGCGTTGTTGCTTGCTCCCGCAAGGGAATCACCAAACGTGCACGCGTTGCCGTTCAAAGCAATACAACGCGTGCACGTTTTTGCCCGCAAAGCTGTGCTGATTGCTAAAGGTCTTTATCATATGCAAACGCGTGTGCACTGCATAGGCGAGACCTCAAAAACAGACAGCTTCCCTGCTCTAAAAAACTTCTTCCGGGTCAGGCTAAATGCCATTCTTAAGTCAGTTCCCTTTTTATATGTCAAGAATCGTGGACTTCATTATGGAAAGGCAGAGTTTCGTCTTCAATGTGTGCAAGATAATATTTATGTTTCAATTTATACAAACTATCAATGTGAGTCACATGTTTGGGCAATGTTAAAAGAAAAAAATATGATTTAAACAATAAGATCAAACTTGAAATGCACCCGTTTCTTAGGATAGAAATATGGTGGCCATCTTAGAGTGACAGAAAAGATACTCTACGATAGTTGACTATAACATTGATTCATATTTCAATTTATTAGAATGGTACTCAATAGTAATTTGCAAAAGAGAGGGGCTGTCCTTACACTATTTACTCAACAATATATTTACTTAAAAGGAAATATTTGGCAGCTCGTCTTAAAAATACAAAGTCCTGCTGATCACTATTGTTCAAAAAGTTATGATGATGTAGGTCACACTCAATAACAATCACTTATTTTTATCCAAAAACGGGTGAGAATTGATCATTTTTCCAAAGATGTATATGGGGATTAAATGAGCTTTTCCCACTCTTCCCTAATATTTAAGACGTTCCTGTATGTATTCAATTTAGACACGTAGAATTGTTTGAGTTTTTTTTATTTTTGCTGTGTGGTCCCAACCACGTACATTCATTTGGATTACCTCAATTACGCCCCATCTGAGGTCATCAATCTCATGGTTTTTATTAATCCAATGTTCCACAAGTGGAGCACAAGTAGAGAAGTGAGTTTCTCGGTTCTTATGGCAGATTTGTGTTCGGTCATTCTGACCCTTACTTCTCTAGACGTCTCACCGATGTATCATTTATTACAAGGAGACAACATAAGGTAAATCACGTTTTTTGTGCGACAGTTTATTACTTTTTTAACAGTATGTGTGACCCCATTCCAAAATATGACAGCTTTGACTACCTGTATTAGGCAAGGAGTGGGATCTAAATAGCCAGTCTCTATCCTGATATTCATGTCATCTATTAACAAAAATAGCTGTGATTTCCTGGATATAAAAATAAAAGTTGAACTATACAGCAAACCGACAGATATCAATACTATGTTACATTATAATAGTAACCATCTGGCATGCCAAAAGGACAACATTCCTTTTGGCCAATTCCTTAGAGTAAGACGTAACTGTACGAGCATGAGTGATTTCAATCTGCATGTCGACTAGTTGACGAATACATTCTTAGAGAGAGGTTACCCCAAGAAACTGGTCAGGTGGTCATACAAAAGGGCAAAGTACTCCCTGTTTGAAACCAAAGCACAGAACCTAGACATGCAGAAACTTCTGTTAACATTTGTTACCAACTTCAGTAACATCAGTAATAAAGTTAAAAATATAATAAATAGGAACTGGCACTTAGTGAATGAACAAAGTAGTGTAAAATTAGCAAAACCTATGTTTTCTTTCAGACAGAATTGCTCAATTAAAAACTGTCTAGGACATACTTACAGGAACGAAATGAAATGTAAACAATGAAGAATAACAAATGCCCCTCTCCCCAACAGGAACTTTCCTTGCAGTTCGTGCAATAACTGCAATAACATTATTAGAGAGACAGTGAACACACATAATGTATCCTTTATTACACAAGGACACAATATAAGGTAACTTTGTCCAAAACTTTTAACTATTGAATAGGGACTTCGTGATTTACTACATGCAGCTGGGGCCCACTGACTGGGACTGCCACTATTGGCAGATCTGTCTCTCGGCATTCTGCCTCCTCTCCTTGCCTCTTTTTTTCCCTCCTTTCGTATTTTCAGTTTTTCTGTCACTTTATTTCACCTTCTGCATTTTATTTTTTTTTTCACTTTCTGCTTTTTTTCCACTCTTTCCTCCCATCGCATTTGTGCCTTTTCCTCGGTGTGTCTCTGCAGTTGCTTGTCCCCTGCAACCCCACCCCAGTCCCCTCCAGTGCAGCTCTCTCCTTTTCCTGCCTCTCTGCGGTCCAGCTCTGCCGCATCATCTTACTCAATGGTTACTGCAGCACAAGCGTGCATCTGGCGCATAGCGGGTGCACCACAGATGCATCGAAGGCACCTGCACTGCTCCCAGAAACACAGACCCTGGTCCTCAGATCATCCAACGCTACAACGCCAGCACCCTGTATGCCCTCAACAGCGGACATCCTACCAACTGCTACCGGGTGTCACAGAATTACATCATGGGCCCGTTTTCCTGCCGATACTGCTGTTGCACTTTCCACTGCCACCGCACACAAGTTTCACCCACCGCATGACCTACACATACATGACCTGACTCCGTCAGCTGCATGATGCTCAAAACATGCTCCCTTCCCAAATACGCCATGGAGACTTGGGACATACTCAGCTCCTTCATCCCTGATACAGCCTTCCTCACCGTCACCAGGATGAATTCCACCTCCGCCGCGGACATCACCACTGCCATACTGACGGCTACAAGATCATTCACAAGGTCCACATCAACAATTCGGGAGAAGGCATCGCCATTGTGCACAAAATTACCCTCTGCCGCACCACCCACTTAGACGACGATGCGACCACGCGACCAACATGGAGCACTTCCAGGTTCAGACCAACCCGAATTCCACCCTCTGAAGCACTCTCATCTACACACTTCCCGGACCCCGTCCCCCCTTTAGCAAATCACTCATCAACATTATCGCACCCCACGCTCTTGCCTCCTCTGACTACATCTTCCTTGGCAACCTCAACTTTCACCTGGACAACACCAATAACAGAACACATCGTCCCTGCTGGAGAACCTCACCACTGTCAGACTCAGTCAATGTGTACCCTCTCCACCTCTCCACCTCACTCAGCAGGACACATGTTTGACCCTGTCTTCTCCGCCAGTTATAATGTCTCCTTGAGCCGCACCCCTTAGCTGTCTTGGACCAACCACCCTGCAACCATTTCTCCTTCACTAAACGTACACCACAGTGCCCACCGCTACCCTCACAGAAACTGGAACAAGGTCACGAAAGAACAACTCACCACTTCCCACAGAAAACCCCACTGACTTCCGAGGATACTTATAACTTGACTCGCAACCTCCACCAGTGGATCTCCAACTGCGCCAACACTCTGGCTCCCATCAAGAAAGCACCAGGCAAGTCACACTCCAAAAAAGTCAGCTGGTTCTCTCCTACCCTTCAGGAGTCCAAATGCACCTGTAAATGGCTCGAAAAGAGATGGAAGGGCAGCAAGACCTCAGAAGACTGCTTAGCCTTCAAAATCGCTGTCACCACACATCACCACCTCATTAGAACAACAAAGAACACGGCCCTAGAAGAAAGGATCAACACCAATGCACACAAAAGCAAAGAACTTTTCACTGTGGTCAAAGAATGCGCCAAACCCAGCACATGGACAGTAGACATCCCGCGCTTGCAAGACCTCTGCAACAACCTCAGTGCCTTCTTCCACCACAAGATTAAGGAGATCTACAACAGCTTCAATGGTCTTGATACCCAAGACCCTCTCACCCCACTCACAAACACTGTACCCAATGACACCAGACCCCAGCAGACCCTGATCAGCTGGACTCCCCTGACCATTGATGACACCCTCAAGTTCATGTAGAGTGTCAACTCAGGCTCACCTAGGACCTCTTTCCGCACCACATGTTCAACAGATCCAGCGCCTCCATCTGCCCGGAGCTCTGCTGCACCATCAACTGCTCCATCAACTCTGCCAAATTCCCAAAAGACTGGAAACATGTAGAGATCAACCCCTTGCTGAAGAAACCAACTACCGACCCGAAGGATCTCAAAAACCTCAGACCCATCTCTCTGCTTCCCTTTCCAGCCAAGGTCATCAAGAAGGCCATGAAACACCCAAAGTTCATCAAAGCAAATCACATCCTGGAACTCTCCCAATCTGGCTTCTGAAGTAATCACAATACCAAGACGGTCCTCCTCGCCATCACAAATGACATCCACACCCTACTCGACCAAGGGAAAACTGCAGCCCTCAGCCTCAAGGAACTCTCCACTGCGTTCGACACTGTCTACCAGCGCACCCTATGCACAAGACTCCACAACACCGGCATCCACGAAGAAGCCCGGCAATGGATCTGATCCTTCCTCACTGGCCGAACACAGTGTCCGGCTACCACCATTCCACTCGGAACCCACAGAAATCAACTGCAGAGTGCCTCACAGCTCCTACCTGAGCCCAGTGCTCTTCAACAGCCACATGACCCCACTTGCAGCCATCGTCAGGAACCATAGACTCAATATTGTCTCCAACATCGACGACGCCCAGCTGATCCTCCCCCTCACGAACAAACTCACAGTCTCCAAGAACAACTTCCATGACCGGATGAAGGCTGTCGCCACATGGATGAACGACAGCTGCCTCAGGCTAAATTCAGAAAAGGCCAAATTCCTCATCCTGGTATACACCCACAGACCTCCCCCCCACCCACAGACCATGCATGAAATCTCAGCATCATCTTTGACTCCTTGCTCACTATGAGCCACCAGATCAACATTGTCTTATCAGCCTGCTTCCACACACTACGCATGTTCAGAAAGATATTTAAGTGGAGTCCCACCAAGTCCAGGACAGACAGTCATCCACACACTCATCAGTAGCAGACTCAACTACGCCAATGCACTCTACTCTGGCATCACCGAGAAACTCCTCAAGAAACTTCAAAGCATCTGGTACACCTCCACCAGACTCATCCTCAATATCCGCGTTGCAACGACATCACCAGTCACCTGAGAGACCTCAACTGGCTCTCAGTCAATAAAAGAATCACCTACAAGCTCCTCACACATGCCTATACATCCCTACATGACACAGGGCCTGCATACCCCAACCACTGCCTCGCATTCAACGCACCCCCCAAATACCTCTGCTCTGCTTATCTGGCCCTGGCCGACATCCAACATTTCTGCAAGGCCATGACCGAGGGAATTTCCTTCTCCTACCTCACAGCAAAGACCTGGAACACCCAGCCTCTTGACCTAAGGCAATCACCGCCACTGCCCCAATTTAGGAAGGTCCTCAAGACCTGGCTCTTCCACTGAACCAAAGAGCCTACAATGGATCAGCAGTCTCCCCAACCCAGCACTTTGAGAACCTTACGGGTGAGTAGTCACGCTTTACAAGTCTCTTGATTGAGTAATATGTTAATTTAAATGACAATAACATTTTTGTTTCAAAACTGCACACTGGTATGACCCTAGAATAGAATTACTGGGCCATGGGGCTAATTTCTCTATGGAAAAGTGTAATAACTCGAAGGCACACTTCAGTTGTTGAAGAACAGACTTTATTCACAGCTCCCGCCAGCACATCATAGCCCTGGCCAGGTACATACAAAATGGCCGTGTCCCCGAGCCACCAACTGTCACTACTCCTAACGTGCCAACGGGCAGCACGAGACCTATGCCTCATCCGTCGCACACAGGGCGCGTGAGGCGGACTAGCCCACTACATATCTCCTTTCCCTAAAAAAAGGAGAAAAGGGAGAAGAGACAGAAGAGAGGAAAAGCAGAGAACAGGAAAAGAGCACAGAGGAAGGAGAAAGAATTAACGTCGGATCTAACCGGAACTCTGATCGCTCTTGTGCTCCTCCTCACGTTGAAGGTTCAGGAGAAGAATGCTGAACACTGAGATCAATTGGAGGATTAACAAGTGGAAACATTTTTTGCATTATTAGAACTCTGCAGATTGTTCTTAACATTTTTCACTTTTACCACCTTGTTAAACTTCCACTAGTTTTGTCCGTTAACCCGAACAGCACTTCCACACACTTTGTCAACCACTACAGTTTCACTGAACTTAGATTCACCTTTTTTTTTACAAACCCTTGTTTCTTTATTCTTACACAGTCTTCCACAGCAAACTCTCTGTTTTTCACCCGTTTCCTCTCATCAAAGTATTCTTTCTGTTTGGACTGTACTTTTCACTCATATTTCTTACTTTTTCATCCATTTCTTGGGGAGTAGAATTAGATTTGAACCATTTGGACATCCATGCAGGTCTAAATTCTGTACATGGTTTTCTGCCTCTCAACAGTTCAAAAGGAGATACTCCAGTTGAAGAATGGGGGTGGTCCTGTAAACCATAACATAGCCCTTACACTCATGGGTACAGCTTTGTTGTGTTCTATAGCCCATTTGACACAGTCACCTATTACTCTGTTGAGTCTATCCACCAAGCCATTGGTTTGCCGGTGGTAAAGGGAGCTTCTGTAGTGAGTGATGGCTGATTCTTTAAGAAACTCTTCCACCTCAGTAGACACAAACTGCACCCCATTGTCGGAAATGATGGAAAGAGGAAACCTTTCTTTCATGAAAATTTCTTTCATGAAGTCGATAATCTCTTTAGAGTCTACTTTGGACACAAACTTTGCTTCTGGCCACTTGGTATAATAATCCATCATTACTATGGCAAATTTGCATTGATGGGGTAGACTATGGAAGGGCCCTAACACATCAATACCTAGTTTTTCCCACGGAGCACCAAGAAGGGGTATGGGCGTGAGTGGAGAGAGAACAGGCTGTGCGAAGACATTTGTCACTTGAAGAACAAACTGTGCATCCTGCACCATGGCATCGATGTCTTTGTCCACTGTGGCCACCAAAAGTACTCTCTTACTCTACTTTTGGTGAGTGTGGCTCCAAGGTGCCCCTCATGGGCTTTGACTAGAAGGGTGGATCTAATGTTTTCAGGAGGTACAAGTTTTTCCTGCCTGAAAACCAGACCATCCTCAATAGAAAGTTCATCACCCAACTTCACGTAGGGTTGTAATTCCACCCTCACATTTCTTTCTCTAGGCCACTCTTGTGCAATATACTTCTTCACCTCTTTTAAAACCTCATCACTTTCTTGAGCCTCCCTCCAACCTTCTTTTCCCACAGAACATACATTCATCAATTCAACACTGGCTATGATACAGTCTTCTTTTTTGTCATAACAACAGTCATCATTGCATTGCATAGTCTGGCTTGTGGTGGCCTGCAAGCGTGACAGTGCGTCTGCCCTCACATTTTTACCACCAGCAATGTGAACCACTTCAAAATTGTATTGTAGTAGCTTAGATGCAAGGCAGGCAATACGGGGTGTAGCATTACGGCGTTTTGTGTTGCCAAGAATAGACACCAAAGGTTTGTGGTCCATTTGCAGTGCAAACTTACGCCCCCACAGATAATTTTAAAATTTTTTAATTCCCCACCAACATGCTAGGAGCTCCTTTTCAATCACAGAGTAATGCGTTTCTGCCTCTCTAAGTACTCTGGATGCAAATCCCACCGTGTGTTCATTAGGGCCAACCTCCTGTGTCAAGACGGCCCCTAACCCATAGTTACTAGCATCCACACTCAAGGTGCACTGGACATCCTGCGCAAAAGGTTTCAAAGCTTTGACAGTACTCAGTTGTTCTTTGATCCATTTGAACGCTAACTTGCACTCTTCATCCTACACAAATTCACCTTTGTCCTGTAACAACCTTAAATGGGGCGTATGTTAGTAGCATAGTCTTGGATAAAACGGCATAAAATTCTGTGAGACCCAATAGTGATTTCATTCCAGCTTTGTCTTTAGGTGCAGATGCATCAACTATGGCTTGAAGCAAACTCGGCTTTGGTGTGACTCCTTCGCTTGAGATGATGTGAACAAGATATTCAACACTGTCTTTTGAGAATACACACTTGTCCCTTTTTAGTACGACGCCATGTTCTTGGAAAATAGACAAATTTTTGCTCAGCACAAGGTCATGTTCCTGCTGATCCTTAGCAAATAACGTCATCTTGGAATATAGCCCATTTTTTATTCCCTTGAGCAGATTGACCATAACTCTCTGAAAGACAGAGGCTGCCGAAGCCAGGCCAAAAGGCATATGACAGACTTGAAACAATCCTGAAGGAGAGTTGAACGCAGTGAAGTGGAGTGAAACCTTGTCAAGTTCGATTTAGTGATATGCAGAGGCCAAATCCAGTTCAGTGAAATCCTTTGCCCCTGCAACTATTCTCAACATTTCCGAAATATTTGGTAATGGGTGCGAATCCACCCAAATCACTTTGTTTAGACTGCGCAGATCAATGCAGATTCTGAGTTCATTGCTCTTTTTCCGTGCTACCACTAAAGCCGAAGACCAATCCAACGACTCAATTGGTTCAATAACTCCTCTTTTCTGCATTGACAAGAGTTCTTTTTCCAAATCACCTCTTATGCTGAAAGGTATACTTCTTATTTTGTGCTTAACAGGCACAGCATTACTTCTTATCTTTATTTTGTGCTTGAACCCTTTGATCTTTCCCAATTCTCCAGAAAATACTCTTGGATATTTATTGAGCAATTCTTCCACATGTGCTTAGTCACGAATAACCAAAATTTGTTCTTTAGCTCCAGGGCAGAGCATCATACTGAACAAACCTTGATGGAACCATCCTAATATGTCTAAACCATGCACGGCAACATATAGTTTCCCATATATATGTCTGTTCTTGAACACTAAGACGTCTTCAAAATACCCTAGAAGATCTATACTCCTCCCTTCATAGGATACAGGCTCTCGATCTGGTGGTAGCAGGGGTCTATTCCCCCATTTTTCCCTGAATAAAGATTCATTGATCATTGTGATCCTGGCTGCAGAGTCTACCAAAAGTCTCAGATTCTCTTCACCAACACCAATGATCGCGTAGGGATCTACACAGTCATTAGGATCACCACTTTTTATGTCTCCTTCATTGACCACCAAAACCATGTCTTTTAGTTCACTGAGAGTGTCATCACTGTCACTTCCACTTGAGTCCTTTACATATGCGACTTGGTTTATATTTTTTTAATGAGTTTGGCATACTTTGTCAAAATGCCCTATCTTTCCACATTTACGACATGTAGCATTCTTTGCGGGACATGGTCTTCCACTTTTTGCGTGAGAAGGATAACACACTTGAAGCAGATGTCAGTTCTTTTGAAAAAATTATTCTGTTGGAAATCTGTTCTCTTCACCACATTTTCAATGTGCACAGGTGTTACCACTTCTGCGTTTTTGCTTTCAAGCTCTTTGAAAGAGGATTGTGACGTTTCAATGCTCTTGGCTATACGGATGGATTCATCCAAAGAGGGATTCTCCAATGACAGCAACCTTTGTCTTATTGTTTTGTCAAGACATTTACTTCACGTACCAATTGCTCACTGAAATTCTCAAATTCACATTCTGCCACCATTTTTCTCAAAGCGGTGATGTACGTGTCAACATCTTCCTCTATTTTTTTGCCCTCTTTTGAAGAATTTTTGTCTTGAAACAACGACACTGGGTTGCTTGTCATATCTTATTTTTAACTTTTTAACAATGTTTTGGTATTCATCAGTTTCTTCATTACCTTTACCAACTACATCAGGTAAGTGTTTGAGTGTTTCTCTTCAAACCCCAATGAGTGAAGTAGTAAGAATCTTTTTCTTTCTGCTCTGAACCTGTGCGCTCCAATTGCCCCCAAATAATTTTTGAATGCGTCAAACCATTTTCTCCATGGTACTGGTATCTAAGAAAAAAGGCGGTGGATGAATTGACTGCATCATTGGTAACAGGTATTATTTATTTTATTTGTGAAAACAAGTTTTATGACATGTACCTCAGAGCGTTTTTATTTTTCCTCAACCTCTAATCTGTTTTTATTTAAATTCGCGAATTACCAGTGGTTTTCACAAAAACAGGAAGGAGAACTTCAATTGTTCCCTAGAACACTTCTTCCCTAGGCTTAGCTAGGACGGTATGTACTCCACTCAGCGTTACATAAGTTGTAAACACCACAGTGTTACCTTTAATTTTATTTTAATTATGACGTGTTTTATCTCTTCCACCCAATATTAATTGGTTTGTGCCCCAGCGATATCTTCCTTGTGCATAACCTTTGCTTCGATTCTTTAGTTATTGAAATGCACATCGGCACAAATGAATGTGGGAGAATATGTTCCTGCTCCTTTAAGAAGCTAGAGATGTGCTGTTAACTTGATCGGGGAAGTTTCATGAGGTAGGCGGGGTCTATTCATGCTAGACTTACGTTTCTATCCAGCGCGTCGCACTTCACCTCAGCTTCTTTCCTCGTAGCGGCAATGAGGAGATGCAGACCCCACACTGTTCCACCGCAGCGCCACACTCCAGCACACACCTCTTCACGATAGCAGCCCAGGTACAACGTTCTTAACTCGCCTGGACGACGCTTCCTCCTATCGTCTGCTTCGCTCAGATACGAAGCCTGCACAGTCCGCACTTCATTTTCAAGGTAATCTTTACTTTCAACTACCTTTTATTTTCGAGGGTCCGTAGCGGGAACTGTAGTGCCTCGTCGCCAAAAACGAGTGTAATAACTCGAAGACAAACTTCAGTTGTTGAAGAACAGACTTTATTCACAGCTCCCGCCAGCACGTCATAGCCCTGGCCAGGTACATACAAAATGGACGTGTCCCCGAGCCACCAACTGTCACCACTCCTAACGTGCCAAAGGGCAGCACGAGACCTATGCCTCGCGCGTCGCACACAGGGCGCGCGAGGCGGACTAGCCCACTACAAAAAGGTTAGGGTTTTTTTCTTTGTCGTAACTACAGCAAAATTGCCGTTTGCTCAAGCTTGGCTTTTGAGGGAGGCTTCGGAGATTATGTCCTGATGGCAGGAGTTTGTGTTTCTCTGAGGTGCTGAACTGGCAATCATTGAAATGCATTCTGGGTGCACCAGATCAAGCAATATTTGGGAGCTGATTGGACAGAGATTACCCGATCTCACACCTGGTTATGCTTTGGAGGTATGTTAAGGATATTTGATGAATTGACTTTGCTAACACTTTTAGGGCCTCATTTATGAGGTTTTGCCATAGGGCAGCGCAGCAAGCCTTCCTGCTGCACTACCCTACAGCAAAAGAAAGGGGCAGAAATGCACCATGGTGCAAGAGTGCTTGTATTCCGGGGATGATTATTTTTTGTGCAGGAAGGTAAACCTTTCTGTACAGAAATAATCACAAGAGGCTTCTCCTCTTTCCATGTGTGCTGCACAATGCAGCACAAATAGAAAAAGGAAAAACGAGGAGAAATAAAGATATTCCTCCTCGTTGTGCCTCCCTACGCCTCCCCTAGTGAGGCGTAAGCTTTTGGCACTTCTTCAGAATTACGATTCCTCGTAAATCTGGGGCAGTGACAAAAGGCCATGGATGTTGCTGGGAACATCCCCCAGCAACATCAATTGCATGTTCCTTTAACGCAGAACACTGCCTGTATTTATCAGGCAGCATTAAGCCAAACAAAGTGGCTTGGTGCTACCTATAAATATCACGCAGACTTCTGAGCCACAAAACGTCACAAAAAGTGACATTCCGGAGGCGCAAGGAGTCTCATAAATGAGGTACCTTATGTTTTAACTGTATGATAAACACCCTGGGGCCGATTCACAGAACTAATCTGAGATAAAATCCTAAACGTACTACTTTTGGTATTCACAGAAGGCATTTAGTAGTAGTAAAGTTAGGACTCCTAAGTTAGGCATTAGCCTTCTGTAAATACCAAAAGTAGTAAATTTAGGATTTTATCTCAGATTAGTTCTGTGAATTGGCCCCCAGGATTTAATCTCAGATTAGTTCTGTGAATTGGCCCCACTGTTTTTTATAATATTAAGGACAAATCTTGTTGAAATGGCTGTCATAAATGTATTCGAGTCATCTTTGTTACATGTCGACTGTTGTAGTTATTATTATTATTATTATTATAATTATTAATATTATTAATATTATATTTATTTTTGTAGAGCGCACAGCTACCCTAAGGTTTCCCGGCGCTAAAGACAAAGTGAGCGAAATACAAAAAGGGGACCGTGAGCTATTTAAAGTCGAGTTATTGGTTGAACAACCATGTTTTTAGGTTCTTACGGAATTGGAGGTAACAATTGATCGTGCGAAGCTGAATTGGGAGAGAGTTCCAAAGAGAGGGGGCCAGGTAGGCAAAGGAACGACCTCCCTGTCTAACTCGATTTATTTTGGGTATCTGGAACTTGTGTTGGCTAGAGGAACGTAGGGTTCGTGAGGGGACGTATTGATGGACAATGGTGAACAGATAGGCAGGAGCCTTGCCAGCCTTGATTCTATGCCTAAAACATAGAGCTTTAAATTTTGCTCGTTGTTCAATACGGAGCCAATGAAGACTCCGAAGACCAGATGAAGTTTGAGATTTTTTTGGTAGCATGCATATCAACCTAACTGCTTCATTTTGCACTGTTTGAAGTTTCTTAGTGACTTCTTTACATGCCCCCAGATATAAGATGTTGCCGTAGTCCAGTCTAGATGTGATTAGAGCTTGGACTACGGTTTTTAGTGTGTTCTGGGGGAGCATCCACCTGATTTTCTTGAGCCACTTGAGTATGGTAAAACATGTGGCCGCCACTCTGACCGCTTGTTGTTTCATGGACAGGTGTTCATCAAAGATAATGCCCAAATTGCGAGCGGTTTTGGAGGGAGTGGGTGTAGGTCCCATCTGAGGAGGCCAATGTTGGGGGCCCCATAAAGTAGTGTGTTTCCCAAACAGAAGCAGTTCGGTCTTTCCTCCGTTGAGTTTTAGTTTGTTCTCCAACATCCATTTGGCAATGTTATTAAGACCAGAGCAGAGGGAAGACGGGTTGGAGTGTGCATTCGCAGAAAGTGAGTAGATAATCTGGGTGTCGTCAGCGTATGAGTAGATCGACAACCCAGATTTTTCGGCTAAGGTAGCAAGGGGACTGATGTACAAATTAAATAAGATGGTGCTGAGAGTCGAACCCTGGGGAACCCCAAATAGTGATTTATGAGGTTTAGAGGAGGATGTGGAGGAGAAGACTTGAAAGGTTCTATCGGAGAGGTAAACTTTTTAGCCATGCCAGGGCAGGTCCAGTTATGCCACAGGTTTGCAAGGTGTTAAGGAGGATGGTATGGGAGACCGTGTCAAATGCGGCACTAAGGTCGAGTAAGATTAGTGCCACGATCTCCCCCTCATCAACTTGCCGGCATATAGTTTCGGAAACCCCAAGAAGGGAATATTCAGTTGAAAAGCTTGCCCTAAATCCCGACTGGGAAGTGTGAAGGAGGTGATTGATTTCTGTGAAGTGAGTAAGTTGGGTGACAATATGTTTCTCCAAGATTTTGGAGAGTAGGGGTAGCAGCGAGATTGGACGGAAGTTAGCGGGGTCATATGGATCCGCTGTGGCTTTCTTCAGTAGTGGTGAAACCATGGCATGTTTCCATGCCTTAGGGACTATGGCCTCTTTTAAGGAAGAGTTCAGGAGCTCTAAAATGAGCGTGACGGAAGGGGTGTCAAGTGAAAGGAGGATTTGAGGGGGAAAGGGGTCAAGGGGGGAACCAGATTTGATAGTTTTTGTGATTTCATGCAATGAGGTCAGGTTGAGCGGGTCCCAGTTGGCTAGAAGCTGAGGGAGGCCACGTAAGGAAGGGTCTGGTCTAGCATTTTCACAGATGGACATACTTGTAGGGGACTAATGGAAAAGGAGTTAAATCTTTGAAGTCTTCATAAATTTTGTCTATTTTGTGTATGAAGAATTCTGCCAGAGAATTGCACTGTGAAGAGTCCAGACAGGGGGCTTTCGGTTTGCAAGATGAGCCCGAGAGTTCCAGGACTATTTTGAACAGTGCTTTGGGCCGATTTTGAGCATTCTCAATGGTTATGTGCTATATTCTTTGTCAATACAAAAGGGAAAAAAGGAACAGTACATTTAGAGCCAGAAATGCAAAATTAATCCATTTGCAAAGTGTTGACAGCATGTTGACTTCCAAAGTTGCTTCAGAGGTCACCATTAGGACATAATTATTTTTGAGGACAAGACAAGGCTAGTATGGGCAAAACATAAATATGTAACAATGAAGAATTTTATTTCGAGTTCAAAACTCACTCCATAGTAGTCTCCTACGCTAATTTACAAAAAAGAATAGGGACATGAATACACTTGTTGTTTACATTTCTGTATAGGCACAAACTGTTATTAAGTATTGGTTTCTATTAAGCTAACCTATTCATGGAAGTTGGTAATTCAGTGGCACTCAATGGTGGAGTATATACAAATGTGTACAGTAAACCATTGTTTATTCTGATGCGTGCCTAGTGGTAGCAAGAATAATATATTGTGATTACCATTGTTAGACCACAAGTGATGGCTGGATCTAGAAATAAGATCAAGAAATGAGGGTGGCTGATTCATAATTCGCTGGATATTCTGAGATACTTTTCTCTGATCATTTTAATCAGAAAGGTCAACTTGATTTCAATTATTATAAAATCTATTATGTTATATTATTTGAATCTTGATATAGAGCATGACTCATCCCTGGAGGGTCATCTCAGCAGCCGTGGCTGCTGCAGGTAAGAGCAGTAGGGCCTGCTAGGGGAGTGGGGTGGGGGGTTGAGAGACGATCACAAGGGGAAATTAAATAAATAATGAAATTTACCTTGTGATCATCTCCCGAAATGCCCCCCACCCAGCTGGCCCACCGCTTTTACAAGCAGCCCCTGCGGCTGCATCTCAGCACTTGAAAGGCATGCACTGGTTAGAGGCAACATTTAAACAGCCAGGCGTTAAGGTGTTTTTTTAATTCAGGTAGACTTGGACATCCACGGATGAACAAAGGAATTTGTTCCAATGAAGTAGACCAAGATGGGACTAGGCTCTGCCCCCATGTTTAGCAGTGCAACTGCGTTGTGGAAATAGTAGCAATTGATTGCTAGATCGCAGCTTCCTGTTTGGGACATAAGGAGTGAGTCTGTTCTGAAGGTGCTTTGGGCCAGAGCCTGACAAGGCTTTTTAAGTCAGGCTAAGCAGACTGAACATCACTCTTTTGCAGATGGATATTCCATGTGGGGCTTCGAGTGTAGGGGCTGAAGGACTTCTCGGCGGCAGGTTGTTTTCTATACAGGCATCAGTGTTTTGGACCACTTGCAGTTTTGATAGAAGATATTCATTTGAGAGGAGGACTAGGTCAATGCCATAGTGGATAAGCGTGGCTCAAACGTCAGAGTGGCAAGCGTGGCTCAATGGTTAGAGTGGCAGACCCTGATGCAGAGGTCTGGCCCAGGACCAGGGTTCAATTCCCGCCTCGGCGGCTCTTGGACTCAATCTCCCCGGACCTGTTGGTGCCTAGTCTAATCATGGGTCCCACTCTGTGACTCTGGGCAATAGCTTGCTTAATCTCCACAACGGCCCCAGCAGCGCTTGGATGCCTGGCTTCACCCTGGGGGTGCCCAGGAGTGGAGTTCTAACAGGAAAGCCAGGAAAAGGTTCCACGGCGGTATGAATGCAGCGCTACGAGACCTCTGGGTAGAAGGCGCTATATAAATACAAACACATTTACATAGTCTAAGAAACTAATGACTGGGCCCTGAATGAGAGTTTTACGTAAGCTCAGCGGAAGTCACCCAAAGATTTTCAAAAGGAGACGCATGGTACCAAAGCAGGTTCTACATATGGAGGTAGTATGGTCCCGCATTGATAGTTGGTAATATATGAGTGTGTCTAGGTTCCTCGCAGTTCAGCTGGGAAAAGGGGAACAACCAAGTTCTTCCAGCCACCAATACTCCATCCAGTAGAGCTGAGATTTGCCAAACAGTAGAATCTGTCTTGCCCCCATTAAGTTGGAGTCAGTTGAGGGACATCCAGACGGCAATCTCTCTCATGCATGTGAGGAATTGTTGCAGGGATTCTGCACATACACAGAACTATGCACAGGAAACCAGGACCTTGCTGAGTAGTAGGGTACCAAAAAACCCACCTTGGTGCCCAGAACCCCAATCCGACTAGCTATAGTGTCTCATTTGTTCTCCGTACCACAGCAAAGCTGTCAATGATTAAACATCCTAGAACATGTCACTTCGACCCTCAGGAATCGCGAGAACAAGAACACTCTTTCGTTCAAATACTCATACTGGTCCACAACGTGAATAAACAGAGTCACTGTATAGTTTAAAATGTTTATTCTAACTACCGTGCTCTATAATGCAGTACACAAGCCAATACTAGCGGCTAAATGCATAAGAACAATATAATCAGCATTGTTACAATTCCATATAGTACGAACGGAGAAACCATATTATAATGACAGTGGAAACAAGACTATAGCACCTTACCACCCTCCTCATGCTAAGAGCTAGTTTATTATACACAGCTCTTCTTTGTTGGAATGATTTTCTCCAAGTGCCTTTATAAGCATACAATGCCATATTAAAAGCACCTGATTTTCTGTAGTGCAGCTGTGTTCTATTTTGTGTCTATGGGCGTGGGACTGACCAAAGTGAATCAACAGCATACATTGTTTTTCGACCTTGAACACGCTGTGCAGATGAGGAGCACAGTGTACAGCTAGATTTATGAATGTCAGACAGTTATCATATAGTAACACGTACAAAAGCGGTAAAATGGGGGCCAAGCGTATACTAACTTATGATAACTTAGCAATGTCTGCAGCTAATCCACTGACCTCACTACAGAATCTCAGTTAGACATTCTCCATGTCCTGCCCAAATGAGATGACCAACTGGGTGTTATCTGCCTATGAAAATGTCTCAAACCCAAAGGACTTAATTAGTTGGGCTAAGGGAACAACATGGATGTAAATTAGTGTAGGGCATAAGGAGTAGCCCTGCGGATCCCACAAGTCTATCGGGATGTGCTGGAATGTACCCATAAAACAGTTTCGACCCTATCTTTGAGGAAGTCTACCTGCCAGTTGAGGGCAGATCCCTGGATACCTAATTACTGAAGACGCTGCACCAGAATAGAGTGCAAGATAGTATCTGACACTGCTGATAAGTCAAGCAGAACCAGCATGGCAGGATGTCCAGCATCCAGGGAAAGCCTAATAGCATATACTATTGCATGTAGAGCCGTCTTAGTGCTATGTAGTGGTTGAAAGCCAGATTGTGAAATATCCAGCAGGCTGATGTTCTCTATATAGACAGAGAGCTGTTTGTTAACATGGATCTTCAGTATCCAGTATAAAATCTATTATGCTATAAAAAGTCTTTTGTTGTTTATGAACGTTTTAACCAGTGAAATCTGCGGGTCTAAAACATTTTTATAAAGTGAGGTGAATCGACGACAGCATTGAAAAAATATTGAGTTGCTGATTTTAGTAGACTTTGCAGTGTTTCCATCTTCAAGGGAAAAGCTGGTAGTGCAAGCTCCACATAGAAAAGCAAGCTAAAAGGAGATCACTATTGCAGCAGTGGAAGCTGTGCCCTGTTTCTTCATATGAAGCATCCTGTAGGGTGAAGTCTATTTTCAATGTTTCTGCATCTAAATGGAATGAGATGCACTGCTTTCGGTATCACCCTCTTGTGCTTCTCTACCGCCTCCATCAAAATAGGGTCTATACTGTTGCTTTGAATGTGTTCGATCACCCCCTCCATGCTGCACTTTTCCTGATGTCTGTCAGACCAGCCTCGATTAAACTTCCTGGTGGGATCTTATTGCATCTTGTGCATGCACTGGTACACCGGTTGTACTGAAAGGCGCAGAAGTTTGATGAGTGGATTTTAAGGCTGGTCAGGTATTTTATTCCAGTGGCCATATCCCTAGTACACTGGCACACTTGGATGCTGGTTTTGAAAGTCCAGAGCTGCTCCTGGTGCCTCTGTCACTTTCCTAAGCTCCCTGATGTTACTTGCTAAAGGCACATGGTGGTTTCAAGGGTGAAAGAAATAAAGGGAGTGAGGCAGAATGTAGATCAGAGAGGAATAAGAGGGAGGGAAGCGAAGAAGCTTTGATGGATGTAAAGAAAGAGATCGCAGAGGGAGACAAAGTGAGTGGTCTCAATTTTTTTTTTCGCCATCACTGCTTTTGGTTTCCCAGTCTGGTCATGGTGGACAGTAAACGTTTTGTTTTTCGGAGACAAATCCTCAAAGCAGGCAATTGTGTAAAAAACAAAAAATCGAATGGTTCTCAGTACAAATGTGCCAGGACTGCTTTTGGTTCCCCAGTCTATCCCTGGTGGGTGCTAAATTTGGCAGCAGAATAAAGGCAGTAAAGTTCTTGGCCACCTTGTCTGCCTTTACTAAGCCTGCCATACCCTAAATCAGGCACTTTGTCTAAAGGTGTTTTGCAATGCTAACCTGAGGGATTGCTACTGTTTGGATTACTTTCAAGCATTCATCCCTTCACCTTTTGGGTATTTGATTTACAGTAGTAAGCCTGGAAACTTGAGATTGGCTTAGTTTTCCAAGTTTGCTATGGTCAATGTTTGTGAATTCTAAAAACCAGTAAATTTGTAGCCATTCAAGTACTACTTCCATGTTTTCAGAGTTACTACTTTTTTGATAAATTGAATAATATATTTATATATATATATATATATATATATATATATATATACATATACATATACATATATATATATATATATATATATATATATATATACATATATATATATATATACATATATATATACA
Source organism: Lissotriton vulgaris (assembly GCF_964263255.1). NCBI lineage: Eukaryota > Metazoa > Chordata > Amphibia > Caudata > Salamandridae > Lissotriton > Lissotriton vulgaris. Next base: position 704,711 of record NW_028248991.1, on the reverse strand, counting down.
TATATATATATATATATATATATATATATATATATATATATATATATATATATATATATATATATATATATATATTCACAGAAAAAACCATAGGTTATAGTGGATATATAGTTAGGAATTTGCATTTACAAAACCTTGAAAATTCAATGAAAAAAACATTGGTTTTAGGCCATATATAGTTAGGAATTAGCATTTACAAAACCTTATTTTACTCGCATAAAACCATTGAAATTCCATATATAGTTAGAAGCGCTAACTATATATCGCGCACCCGCAATCCACTGCTGATGATGTCACATATTACATCATTCATGACATGGTCAGTGACATCACTGATGACATCACTGATGACATCTCAAATGACATCACTGGTGACATCACTGATGACAACATCCAGTGATTGTATGTGTCTGTAAAGTTTAAATATGTTTTACATATTGAAGAATGAGTGGATGTATAAGTGTCTGGATGAAGAATTTAGTAGGTGCATGACTGACTGTATGAAAGAGTGATTAAATGTGTCTCACTGAGTGCATGGGTTAGTGACTAAACTGTCTTAATTTGTGCATCAGTATGTTTGTTGTTGTGTAAGCTGCTGCATGTGTTGATCAGTAGCTATAAGAGTGGCCATATGGGTTATTGATTGGTTGCCCAAGTATTTGAATGGGAGGCTGAGTGTGTGTGTGGGTGGCTGGGAGGTGCGTGACTCTGTGCATAGATGTGTAAGCAGTTGATTCACTAGGAGTATGAGTTCAAGAGTGCATGTGGAAACAGCTATATGGGCGGTTGACTGTGCATGGGTCTGTTGGTGAGTGAATGGATTTCTCATTGCTACATGTGCAAGTAAGTACGTATGTACAACACAATACATGTGAGAGTTGAGATATATAAATAACTGAACATAAGAGCCAGTGAATGTGTGAGTGGCTGTATCGATCACTGTGAGCTTGTATCAGGGATTATATAAGAGAGTAAATATGTGTTATTATATGTTTGAATAAGTAAGATGTGTATAACTGTATAGTTGAGGAAATGGAGGTGTGATTGATTCTTTGCATGACTGACTAGGTGTGTGAGTAACTCCATGGATGAGTGACAGTCTGTGAGTGTCTGTTTATACTGAGTGTATGTAAGGTTATATTAGAGTCTGAAGAGGTTCATTGTATTATCACATGAGTGATGTGATCAGTGATGACAAATGAGATGTCATCAGTGATGTCATTTGAGTTGTCATCAGTGATGTCATCAGTGATGTCATTTGAGATGTCATCAGTGATGTCATTTGAGTTGTCATCAGTGATGTCATCAGTGATGTCATTTGAGATGTCATCAGTGATGTCATCAGTGATGTCACTGACCATGTCATGAATGATGTAATATGTGACATCATCAGCAGTGGATTGCGGGTGCGCGATATATAGTTAGCGCTTCTAACTATATATGGAATTTCAATGGTTTTATGCGAGTAAAATAAGGTTTTGTAAATGCTAATTCCTAACTATATATGGCCTAAAACCAATGGTTTTTTCATTGAATTTTCAAGGTTTTGTAAATGCAAATTCCTAACTATATATCCACTATAACCTATGGTTTTTTCTGTGAATTTCATTGGTTTTTTAATAGCAAATATGAAAAGCTTTAAAATGTCAAGTACGTGATAGATAAAAACATTTTCGTATTTATGCACGCTGATGTGCTTTGAACGCTGCACCCCCCCCCCTCCCCTCTTTTGTCTTAGTAGTACTCTCTCTTTGCAGATACTGAAGGGTAGTTAACGCAGGCCTTTACCCCCGTTGTAATCCGTCGTGCCTCCTTGTCTCTCCATTTGATTGATTGTTGTCCAAGCATTTACTGTTTTAGAATTGGTTCTCTTTGGATCATTCTCTATTTACAAACAAGCACAAAGTCGCAATACTCTGTTTAGTCTTTGCAGATAGTGAAAAATCGTGTAAAAAAATAAAAGTAATCGAGCAAAATCAGTAGGCCACTAATTGGATCTCTTTTTGACCTCGCTAAAATAGAAATATTAGGAACAACCCTTCATGAGAAATACGAAAATAGTGAGATGAACTGAGCTCCACACCATGAGGGCTGCAAGACAGCTCGGCTCCATCACCCATCCCGCACAAAATAACGACAAACCCTATGCAAATATTAAAAATATAGACAACACACCAGCAAAGAAACAGGGTAAAACATTTTATTAAAAAACTATTTACATAACGTTGGTTTATAAGATGATGTCAGTAGTGGACCGATGTGTGAATAGATCGAAAGCAGCACAAGGCTCCAAGATCCGGATGGCAAGCTCCTGGATGTTGGGTGCCATAGTTTAGAGTTCTGAATTTCAGCCTTTTTCAATGCCTGTGCTTTGTTGAATCAAAATGGCGGCTTGACACAAAGCTGACTCAAGCGTTGCTACTGATGCTATGCAGACCAAAACTGGTTTTCAGTTTGTACATTTTTCTAGATTTTTCAATCCAAGTTTGGTTGACTTTGTAGAACGATGGCTTCAGATTTTCAACATACGGTGTGGTGGCGCTGACTGGGAGGGGGCGCTTCGCTCCTGCCCCCTCCCCAAGTAAGATTTTCATACGTGAAAGTACGTTAATGGTTTTGGTCCCTGAGATGCTTCGATGTCACTGCCATTCTCAAATAGCATAAGTTCTGGATGTTGGGTGCCATAGTTAAGAGTTCTGAGCAGTGCTTGTAACACTGTCTAAAGCTTATTTCCACCTACTGCAGCTTCACTATTCTCAAAGTAAGTGAGTGTCGTTTGTGGACCTGACTGCATTAGAAAACAATGTGATATGTTACCTTCCTAAACAGCTTGACGGAGGCCCCTGAGGGGCGGTGTGATGGCCATGGACTCGGAGAAGACGCTTGGCTCCGACACCCTCCCCAAGTCTTATAGCACTGGTGTAGCCTGAGATCGCCCTCGACATAGGCGGCCGGCTCCCGGGGTCCGGCGGAACTTTTTGCCTTTTGATGACTCTTCAATTCTGGACCTTGTCCCACAATCCGTTTGACCTGAAGACAAGCTGTAGTGGGGCGCCCCTTTATCGTTTTAGTTGCCATTCCGCCCGCTTTTGCTACACTGTGCCTCTTCCGCCATTCAGCTGTTTACCGCCCGCTCTTGCGACTACAGCGTCTCGCTCACCATGTAGTTGAGTTGCGCCCGCTCTTGCGGTGCAGCAATAGGCGGCTGCCACAGGACTCTCAAAATGGCGGCCGGCTCTTCGGTTTTGGGCCTGGTCCACTAAAATGGCCCTGGGACACCTTGGAACTCGGACGCTTCCCTGATAGGGCTTGGGTCCCATTCTCGAAAAGCGTCCCCTCAGCCGTGAAGATTCTACAAAAGTCTTGGGGGCCTCCAACTCCCGCAGGCTTCTGGTGGGGAGCGGCTGCCATGATTGCTCGTGGAATGGCCACGACGGAGCTACGAGATGGTAGTGGTCTCATGCTGACGCCTGCTTAAGTCTGAAACATCCAGAAACACTATAGACTACCAATTCGATCAGTTCCGGTAGCGCCCCAACATGACCCGGAAGAGAAGAACTTGCCCTCCCCTCTTTGACTGATGGTTCTTGTTGCCTGTCCCCTCTGTTCTCATTTAACAGAACTTTTTGGACTGCTGAAAGGGGTTGTGTTCTGAACGCTGGTTGGTGGAGACATTTAGACTATATTCTTGACCTACGTTGTCGCGTAATGCGTTTTATGACACGCCGCGTTAGCGCACCCGGAAGTGATCCGAGGCGCGGCGCGCAGCGCGTAACGTAAGCATAACAGGTCATGTGACTTGTTAATAAAACTTTTCATTGGTTCATTTTACTTTTGTTAATTTAATGATGAAAAGCTTGGTCATATGACCTAAAAATTACGCTTTTTATTATTTTCGAACAATATTTTTTTTTCAAACATATGTTATAATATTCCAGGCTAATGTACTTTCCCGGAAAATTTACAACTGTCTTGCAAGTAAAATATATTCCTTTTTCGAGAAAAAGGGCGTTTCTTCCTTCCATGACGGAGCCGTTGAGTAAAAGAGATTCGGCCTGCTGTCTTAGTCGCCGATACGCCTGATTATCAGATTCTTATCGATCACTTTATGTTGCAGACATGAAAAACACAACTGCCCTTGACCATTTATCTTTACTGCGTTCCTACATATTATACCTTTTATCCGTCATGTAATTGGACTGCTTTATTTCACTTGCCTTTTACTGATTCGAAAACAGTGACTAAAAGTAAAAACTTTACCAATGTAAATACTACTACCGTGTTTTGTTTTAAAAACCTTTATTGTGAAAATGTCAGTATACAAATACGGGCCTATAACCACGTGGGCCGGCCACGGAGCAAACTGAAATCGTATATGATGAGGAGACATTTACACTGTAGAGGAACGTAACGAGCGGGCCATTAGGTTGCAAGAACTAAGGTGTCTAACAGTTGCGGAATCCGTGGACATACATTTTGTAATTAAAATAGAACAGGGCCACTTACAATAACATTTTCTAGATATACATTTGCGGGCAAGGAGTTACGAGTCCCATTTATACCGGCGCCATTTTGGGCGAGGCCGGGCAGGTCCAAGATATAGTCAAAATGTCTCCACCAACCATCGGCCAGACCAGAACCCCTTTCGGCCCTTTATGCTACAAGATGGTGTCTTCCATTCAGAAAATATTGTTGGCAGCATTTTGAAAGGAAACAGAAACAGCCGTTCTCCTAGTGAGTTTCACATTGTTACATTTAGGAAGAATGTTGAAGAGTAGTATGTGGAAAATCTGAAGCCATTTTTCTACAAACTCTCAATCAGACTTGGATGGAAAAAAAAAACCTGAAGAATGTACAAACTGAAAACCAATTTTTGTCTGTATAGCACCAACAGTAACGCTTGAGTCAGCTTTGTGTCAAGCCGCCATTTTCATTCAATCAATAGCGTCCCCCTGCACACATTCAGGGACCTGATCGTGTCTTCAGATGAAACGGATTGTAGGAAAAGAAGCAGAAAGGAAAAGGAAAAAAGTTCCGCCGGACCTAGTGAAGCTGCAGCAGGTGCAAATAAGCTTCAGACAGTCTTACAAGCACTGCTCAGAACTCTCAACTGAGGCACTCAACATCCAGAACTTGCCATTCGGATCTTGGCGCCTTGTGCTGGTTCCGACCTATTCACACATCGGTCCACTACTGACATCACCTCATAAGCCAACGGGGCACCCCACGCCGACTTTCGGCGCAGCATTGTAGGATGGCCACACCAGTGCGGCAACTTGCTGGACACAACATCGGGGCCATCCAGATCTCGGCGCGTTCGACTCACTGTACCGCAACAGTGACCGCAACTCAGCTGGACACGCCGTCTTTCGGCGCAGCATTGTAGGATGGCCACACCAGTGCGGCAATTTGCTGGACACCACCTCGGTGCCATCCGGATCTCGGCGCGTTCGAGTCACTGTACCGCAACAGTGACCGCAATTCAGCTGGACACGCCGTCTTTCGGCGCAGCATTGTAGGATGGCCACACCAGTGCAGCAATTTGCTGGACACCACCTCGGTGCCATCCGGATCTCGGCGCGTTCGAGTCACTGTACCGCAACAGTGACCGCAACTCAGCTGGACATGCCGTCTTTCGGCGCAGCATTGTAGGATGGCCACACCAGTGCGGCAATTTGCTGGACACCACCTCGGTGCCATCCGGATCTCGGCGCGTTCGAGTCACTGTACCGCAACAGTGACCGCAACTCAGCTGGACACGCCGTCTTTCGGCGCAGCATTGTAGGATGGCCACACCAGTGCGGCAATTTGCTGGACACCACCTCGGTACCATCCGGATCTTGGCCCGTTGTGCTGCCTTCGGCCTATTCGCACATCGGTCCGCTACTGACGCCGCCTCACGTGCCAACGGATTTTCTACGCTTTTTGTAGCCCTATGCCGCATAACAGGTCATGTGACTTGTTTATAAAACTTTTCATTGGTTCATTTTACTTTTGGTTTCCTAAAGATGGAAGGCTTGGTCATATGACCTAAAAATAACACTTTTCATTGGTTTAGAACATTTTTTTTTCCCAAACGATGAAAGCCCCACCTTGTTTCTGGATCATTCAGACTGAAGCTGGCGTCAGCATGAGAGCACCACCATCTCGTGGCTCCGTCGTGGTCATTCCGCGAGCAATCATGGCAGCCGCTCCCCACCGGAAGCCTGCGGCAGTCGGGGGCCCCCAAGACTTTTGTACAATCTTCACGGCTGAGGGGACGCTTTTCGAGAATGGAGCCCAAGCCCTAGCAGGCAAGCGTCCGAGTTCCAAAGTGTCCCAGGGCCATTTCAGTGGACCAGGCCCAAAACCGAGGAGCCGTCCGCCATTTTAAGAGCCATGTGGCAGCCGCCTATCGCTGCACTGCAAGAGTGGGAGCAACTCAACAACATGGTGAGCGAGACGCTGTAACCGCAAGAGCGGGCGCAACTCAGCTAGATGGCCGCCACCTGGGGAGGCCCGTTCACGCCGCCTCCCCCACGCCCCCCCCCCGGGCCGCCGCACGCCAATTTTCGGAGCAGCATTGTAGGATACCAAAACCAGTGCGGCAGTTTACTGGACATCACCTGGGTGCCTGTCGTACATGTTGTGTCAGCCATGTGACACTGGACACAGACCGCTACTGACGAGGCCTCCCCCCGCACCACCCGGGACGCCCCACGCTGTTTTTCTGTGCTGCATTGTAGGATCCCTAAACCAGTGCGGCACCCAGGCGACATCACCTGGGTGCCGTCCAGAACTCTGCACGTTGTGCTGCCTTGGGACTATTCGCACAACAGACCGCTACTGACGAGGCCTCCCCCCGCCCCACCCGGGACGCCCCACGCCAATTTTCGGAGCAGCATTGTAGGATCCCTAAACCAGTGCGGCACCCAGGCGACATCACCTGGGTGCCGTCCAGAACTCTGCACGTTGTGCTGCCTTGGGACTATTCGCACAAAAGACAGCTTCTAACCATTGTTGCTTTTTGTGTTGAGAAATGTTTAAATGTTTTTAGTTTTTGTTCCGTTCGTTAAAGTTAATAGTTAATAAAGTTTTATAACCTTACTTTGTTGGAGTGTTATCTATTTTTTTAAAAACGGGTGAATGGGGCCTTGAATCGGGTTATTGTCATGTGTGGGCTTTGGAAGTGTGCTGCTGCAGGATCGGACATTTCAAACTCAAATGCACGTTCTTTTTCTTACCTTTCCGAAGCATGGAGCGCAATAGCAAGCAGAGAAAGGGTGATGCACGTGTTGAACACTACCTGACCTGGCAAGTTGCTGGCAGTGCCCCCCCGCCCGCTCCTGAAAGAGGAAACACACACACCGCCGCTCCGAGTACTTCACAAATCTTTAAAAGACCATGCGCTTGTTCATGAGGCTTAAATGGTTTATCACCTCTTCTAGAACCCCTGCATCGACCCTCTGACGTTTCCTGGAAAAATTACCATGTAACACAATACCAAGCCCTGTCAGCTGAAACCCCCAAGGAATCGTGGGGCATATTATCAAGGGGGTTTATCTCCGCTTTTTTGGCTTTAAAAGCCTTGAAAGCGGAGATAAAATTATCTCCCTATTACCAAGCTGTCGCTAACACCAGTTAGTGACAGCTAAAAGGAGATAGCGACCATCTTGGGCCCCGCTTTGCATGTCAGTGATACTTATCACTAATGACATGCAAAGTGGCGTGCCAAGATGTTAGCAACTGGAAACAGTCCCTAACATCGCTACCTTCTATTACCAACTTTTGGAGATATTCGCGCTAAGCGCGAATATCTCCAAAATCTAACACCTGCCCTGAGCAGTTCTTAGCCATGTTATCCAATGGGAGGTGGATAACATGGCTAAGAGCATTTGCTCGATAATACATGAATATCGCTGACTTTTCTGCGATAATAGCAAGGTTTATCTGCGATAAAAATCGCCGATGTACGGCGATAATTTTTGTCTCTAAACAAGTTAGAGACAAAAATTATCGCTAGTTGTTCGTAATATGCCCCCGGGTTTTTGCTTGCAGAAATCGGGAGGCGGGAGACTAGCACTGAAATCAGTAGTCACACGCCTGAATCGGGAGGATTGGCATGTCTGAATTCTGTACAGCTGGGGCCATAAACTACATCCGCAGGGTTAGGTGATAGCATGGGACCAGCCTGGCATCTAAAATGGCTGCCGTGCACGACAAAATTGTGGCATTGGAAAAAAGGCAAGATGGCGCAGCCGCTGGAAGAGATGTATCAACATATATCAGCCTCCTCAGCCACCCTCAGGAAACATAGGGGATTAGGATACGTCTCCCGCACCCCCTTATACCTAGTAATTTAATTAACGAAGCACAAAATGGCGAATTCCCGTTTCGCTACCAGTTTGCGGCCCAGTTCGCGGCCCGTGAAGCGCTTCTACCGTGAAAAATCATTTTTTTTTTATTTTCCCCACGGGACCCTTTAATAACCCCAACAACATTCCTAGGGGGTCAAGAGGGGGATACCTTGCCCCCTTTCATTAAATTCCCCTTTCGTTTTTCACCTCTTCTTCTCTCTCGATCCTACCGAGAGACAAGATGGCGGCCGCTCCGGACTGTTTAGAATGTTGACAGACACCGGAGAGCCAATCAGCTTTCTGCGCGCAAAGTTCCGATAAGCGAAAAGTAAGCGGACCGGATCGCTGCCCGGAGCGCTGTTACAGATATATATCTTGATTTAAACGTTAATTTCTCAAAATCCACTGAAGCACATATATTGAGACCTAGCAAAGGCACATCGGGCTAACAGTCCCTACAATTTTGCCAAGTTTCGTGCAAATCCATTCAGCCGTTCGAGCTAAAAGTGAGTCCAACCGCCCTATGGAAAAATGAATGGGAAAAACGCGTTTTGGGACCCCCCTTTTTTCTCAGGCCCCCCTTGACGAAACCCCCCCAAATTTTTAGGGGCTGCTCAGAAACAAAATGTGCCATTTTCCTGAAAATTTCAGCCGATTCCGTCCACAAACGCCAAAGTTATTAGGCATAGAATTTTCAGAAATCCCATAGGGAAAAAATCCTAACTATATATACCTACTGGCGAGACGCCAGTAGGTAATATATATATATATATATATATATATATATATATATATATATATATATATATATATATATATATATATATATATATATATATATATATATATATATATATATATATATATATATATAGTTCAGTAACCTCACAGACATTTAGGCAATTCTAGGCATACTATTGTATAGTCTATCAGTGTTCAACACTGTTTTCAAAGGCTTGTGATCAAACTAATTAGTATGTTAGTTCCCAACACAAACTGGCAGAAGTTCCCAATCACCAAACAACCATTATTGTATCTTTCTCCAGGCAGTCTAAAATAATGTCTAACGCCCATTGGTCTATCCTTCCAAGATGGTACCTCCTCTGCTACATGTAAAATACATCCAGACTTCTAATTTTTAAATGCAAAATTACCATTCTTTATCCAAACATAGCAATTGTCTTTTTTGTAAAGCTGTCAGGTTAAATGTCAGTAGGTTAATGTTTTGGGGCTACCACCACTACAAATCAATTTTTCCAAACATTCTAGTCAACAATTGTGTATGGTGAGCCAAAATCAGCAAAAAATCATTATCTTCACTCCTCCATATTCCCTCTCACATGCTGGTTTAGTTTTAGAGTGTCCATATTACACTTTCCAGAACTACCTGACACAGATGTTTACTCATCTTTTGCATGACCTAAATTTTCAATTTCTATTATTATTTTGTAGAGATTAATAATCCAATAAATCTAATTAAAGGGTGCAAAACAGTATTTACATGTACGGAAGTGACAGAGATTAACAATCCTTAAAATGAAAAAAATATCTGCTAATCACTTATGTAAATAACCCATTTCTAAAACCTATTTACAGAAAGAATCTTTCTTCAACATTTGTTAAAAAATATTTGTCCAACAATTTTATTTTATTGATGAAAATGGGCTAGGCTAGTGGACGTTTCTGTCTAGTCATGTGATACATCTAATAGACCATCTTGAGGACAGAAAGATTCTTATGTAGAATGAGGACCTCTATGTAAGAGGTATAATCACAGAAAATATGTTTGTCAGCCAAAGATATATTAAAAAAGACATACACCCAAAAAAGTGAAGAAAAAGCTGATTTATTGTTGTGAGTCATAAAGGAACCTTGCGGTACAAAAGGGGGTGGTGATGGACGGAGCATCTGAATCAATCAAACACTCACACCCAGTCAAAAGATCTGGGTTTAATTCATCACCGTTCTTTAGCCCACTCTGCCCCCCCAGTTCAGAAATGGCTATATGCAAATCATTCTGACCCTGTGCCTCATGGGAACAGTCCAGCTCGAACTGCCAGCCATGTCTTCCCTGGACCGGAAACAAGCTTCCGAGGACCGGTTTCTGGCATTCCAGCCGTCTTCAGCCCGGCATGCTTGAATCCAGTGGCAAAGTGAGCAAGGGACTCACATCTGAGCATACCCTGCCACACTTATGGCGGCCAAAAGCGGTACAAAAGGGGGTGGTGATGGACGGAGCATCTGAATCAATCAAACATTCACACCCAGTCAAAAGATCTGGGGTTAATCCATCACCGTTCTTTAGCCCACTCTGCATTCCAATTCAGACATGGTTATAAACAAATCAGTCTGACCCTGTGCCTCATGGGAACAGTCCAGCCTGAACTGCCAAACCATGTCTTCCCTGGACCGGAAACAAGCTTCCGAGGACTGGTTTCTGGCATTCCAGCCGTCTTCAGCCCGGCTTGCTTGAATCCAGTGGAAAAGTGAGCAAGGGACTCACGTCTGAGCATACCCTGCCACACTTATGGCGGCCAAAAGCGGTACAAAAGGGGGTGGTGATGGACGGAGCATCTGAATCAATCAAACACTCACACCGAGTCAAAAGATCTGGGTTTAATCCATCACCGTTCTTTAGCCTACTCTGCCACCCCAGTTCAGACATGGCTATATGCAAATCAGTCTGACCCTGTGCCTCATGGGAACAGTCCAGCCCGAACTGCCAAGCCATGTCTTCCCTGGACCGGAAACAAGCTTCCGAGGACCGGTTTCTGGCATTCCAGCTGTCTTCAGCCCGGCTTGCTTGAATCCTGTGGCAAAGTGAGCAAGGGACTCACGTCTGAGCATACCCTGCCACACTTATGGCGGCCAAAAGCGGTACAAAAGGGGGTGGTGGTGGACGGAGCATCTGAATCAATCAAACACTAACACCCAGTCAAAAGATCTGGGTTTAATCCATCACCGTTCTTTAGCCCACTCTGCCACCCCAGTTCAGACATGGCTATATGCAAATCAGTCTGACCCTGTGCCTCATGGGAACAGTCCAGCCCGAACTGCCAAGCCATGTCTTCCCTGGAAAGAAGCTTCTGAGGACCGGTTTCTGGCATTCCAGCTGTCTTCAGCCCGGCTTGCTTGAATCCAGTGGCAAAGTGAGCAAGGGACTCACGTCTGAGCATACCCTGCCACACTTATGGCGGCAAAAAGCGGTACAAAAGGGGGTGGTGATGGACGGAGCATCTGAATCAATCAAACACTCACACCCAGTCAAAAGATCAGGGTTTAATCCATCACTGTTCTTTAGCCCACTCTGCCACCCCAGTTCAGACATGGCTATATGCAAATCAGTCTGACCCTGTGCCTCATGGGAACAGTCCAGCCCGAACTGCCAAGCCATGTCTTCCCTGGACCGGAAACAAGCTTCCGAGGACCGGTTTCTGGCATTCCAGAAGTCTTCAGCCGGGCTTGCTTGAATCCAGTGGCAAAGTGAGCAAGGGACTCACATCTGAGCATACCCTGCCACACTTATGGCGGCCAAAAGCGGTACAAAAGGGGGTGGTGATGGACGGAGCATCTGAATCAATCAAACACTCACACCCAGTCAAAAGATCTGGGTTTAATCCATCACCGTTCTTTAGCCCACTCTGCCACCCCAGTTCAGACATGGCTATATGCAAATCAGTCTGACCCTGTGCCTCATGGGAACAGTCCAGCCCGAACTGCCAAGCCATGTCTTCCCTGGACCGGAAACAAGCTTCCGAGGACCGGTTTCTGGCATTCCAGCCGTCTTCAGCCCGGCTTGCTTGAATCCAGTGGCAAAGTGAGCAAGGGACTCACGTCTGAGCATACCCTGCCACACTTATGGCGGCCAAAAGCGGTACAAAAGGGGGTGGTGATGGACGGAGCATCTGAATCAATCAAACACTCACACCCAGTCAAAAGATCTGGGTTTAATCCATCACCGTTCTTTAGCCCACTCTGCCACCCCAGTTCTGACATGGCTATATGCAAATCAGTCTGACCCTGTGCCTCATGGGAACAGTCCAGCCCGAACTGCCAAGCCATGTCTTCCCTGTAAACAAGATTCCGAGGACCGGTTTCTGGCATTCCAGCCGTCTTCAGCCCGGCTTGCTTGAATCCAGTGGCAAAGTGAGCAAGGGACTCACGTCTGAGCATACGCTGCCACACTTATGGCGGCCAAAAGCGGTACAAAAGGGGGTGGTGATGGACGGAGCATCTGAATCAATCAAACACTCACACCCAGTCAAAAGATCTGGGTTTAATCCATCACTGTTCTTTAGCCCACTCTGCCACCCCAGTTCAGACATGGCTATATGCAAATCAGTCTGACCCTGTGCCTCATGGGAACAGTCCAGCCCGAACTGCCAAGCCATGTCTTCCCTGGACCGGAAACAAGCTTCCGAGGACCGGTTTCTGACATTCCAGACGTCTTCAGCCGGGCTTGCTTGAATCCAGTGGCAAAGTGAGCAAGGGACTCACGTCTGAGCATACCCTGCCACACTTATGGCGGCCAAAAGCGGTACAAAAGGGGGTGGTGATGGACGGAGCATCTGAATCAATCAAACACTCACACCCAGTCAAAAGATCTGGGTTTAATCCATCACCGTTCTTTAGCCCACTCTGCCACCCCAGTTCAGACATGGATATATGCAAATCAGTCTGACCCTGTGCCTCATGGGAACAGTTCAGCCCGAACTGCCAAGCCATGTCTTCCCTGGACCGGAAACAAGCTTCCGAGGACCGGTTTCTGGCATTCCAGCCGTCTTCAGCCCGGCTTGCTTGAATCCATTGGCAAAGTGAGCAAGGGACTCACGTCTGAGCATACCCTGCCACACTTATGGCGGCCAAAAGCGGTACAAAAGGGGGTGGTGATAGACGGAGCATCTGAATCAATCAAATACTCACACCCAGTCAAAAGATCTGGGTTTAATCCATCACCGTTCTTTAGCCCACTCTGCATTCCAATTCAGACATGGCTATAAGCAAATCAGTCTGACCCTATGCCTCATGGGAACAGTCCAGCCTGAACTGCCAAGCCATGTCTTCCCTGGACCGGAAACAAGCTTCCGAGGACTGGTTTCTGGCAATCCAGCCGTCTTCAGCCCGGCTTGCTTGAATCCAGTGGAAAAGTGAGCAAGGGGCTCACGTCTGAGCATACCCTGCCACACTTATGGCGGCAAAAAGCGGTACAAAAGGGGGTGGTGATGGACGGAGCATCTGAATCAATCAAACACTCACACCGAGTCAAAAGATCTGGGTTTAATCCATCACCGTTCTTTAGCTCACTCTGCCACCCCAGTTCAGACATGGCTATATGAAAATCAGTCTGACCCTGTGCCTCATGGGAACAGTCCAGCCCGAACTGCCAAGCCATTTCTTCCCTGGACCGGAAACAAGCTTCCGAGGACCGGTTTCTGGCATTCCAGCCGTCTTCAACCCGGCTTGCTTGAATCCATTGGCAAAGTGAGCAAGGAACTCACGGCTGAGCATACCCTGCCACACTTATGGCGGCCAAAAGCGGTACAAAAGGGGGTGGTGATGGACGGAGCATCTGAATCAATCAAACACTCACACCCAGTCAAAAGATCTGGGTTTAATCCATCACCGTTCTTTAGCCCACTCTGCCACCCCAATTCAGACATGGCTATATGCAAATCAGTCTGACCCTGTGCCTCATGGGAACAGTCCAGCCCGAACTGCCAAGCCATGTCTTCCCTGGACCGGAAACAAGCTTCCGAGGACCGGTTTCCGGCATTCCAGCCGTTTTCAGCCGGGCTTGCTTGAATCCAGTGGCAAAGTGAGCAAGGGACTCACGTCTGAGCATACCCTGCCACACTTATGGCAGCCAAAAGCGGTACAAAAGGGGGTGGTGATGGACGGAGCATCTGAATCAATCAAACACTCAAACCCAGTCAAAAGATTTGGGTTTAATCCATCACCGTTCTTTAGCCCACTCTGCCACCCCAGTTCAGACATGGCTATATGCAAATCAGTCTGACCCTGTGCCTCATGGGAACAGTCCAGCCCGAACTGCCAAGCCATGTCTTCCCTGGACCGGAAACAAGCTTCCGAGGACCGGTTTCTGGCATTCCAGCCGTCTTCAGCCCGGCTTGCTTGAATCCAGTGGCAAAGTGAGCAAGGGACTCACGTCTGAGCATACCCTGCCACACTTATGGCGGCCAAAAGCAGTACAAAAGGGGGTGGTGATGGACGGAGCATCTGAATCAATCAAACACTCACACCCAGTCAAAAGATCTGGATTTAATCCATCACCGTGCTTTAGCCCACTCTGCATTCCAATTCAGACATGGCTATAAGCAAATCAGTCTGACCCTATGCCTCATGGGAACAGGACAGCCTGAACTGCCAAGCCATGTCTTCCCTGGACCGGAAAAAAGCTTCCGAGGACTGGTTTATGGCAATCCAGCCGTCTTCAGCCCGGCTTGCTTGAATCCAGTGGAAAAGTGAGCAAGGGACTCACGTCTGAGCATACCCTGCCACACTTATGGCGGCCAAAAGCGGTACAAAAGGGGGTGGTGATGGACGGAGCATCTGAATCAATCAAACACTCACACCGAGTCAAAAGATCTGGGTTTAATCCATCACTGTTCTTTAGCCCACTCTGCCACCCCAGTTCAGACATGGCTATATGCAAATCAGTCTGACCCTGTGCCTCATGGGAACAGTCCAGCCCGAACTGCCAAGCCATGTCTTCCCTGGACCGGAAACAAGCTTCCGAGGACAGGTTTCTGGCATTCCAGCCGTCTTCAGCCGGGCTTGCTTGAATCCAGTGGCAAAGTGAGCAAGGGACTCAAGTCTGAGCATACCCTGCCACACTTATGGCAGCCAAAAGCGGTACAAAAGGGGGTGGTGATGGACGGAGCATCTGAATCAATCAAACACTCACACCCAGTCAAAAGACCTGGGTTTAATCCATCACCGTTCTTTAGCCCACTCTGCCACCCCAGTTCAGACATGGCTATATGCAAATCAGTCTGACCCTGTGCCTCATGGGAACAGTCCAGCCCGAACTGCCAAGCCATATCTTCCCTGGACCGGAAACAAGCTTCCGAGGACCGGTTTCTGGCATTCCAGCCGTCTTCAGCCCGGCTTGCTTGAATCCAGTGGCAAAGTGAGCAAGGGACTCACGTCTGAGCATACCCTGCCACACTTATGGCGGCCAAAAGCGGTACAAAAGGGGTGGTGATGGACGGAGCATCTGAATCAATCAAACACTCACACCCAGTCAAAAGATCTGGGTTTAATCCATCACCGTTCTTTAGCCCACTCTGCATTCCAATTCAGACATGGCTATAAGCAAATCAGTCTGACCCTATGCCTCATGGGAACAGTCCAGCCTGAACTGCCAAGCCATGTCTTCCCTGGACCGGAAACAAGCTTCCGAGGACTGGTTCTGGCAATCCAGCCGTCTTCAGCCCGGCTTGCTTGAATCCAGTGGAAAAGTGAGCAAGGGACTCACGTCTGAGCATACCCTGCCACACTTATGGCGGCCAAAAGCGGTACAAAAGGGGGTGGTGATGGACGGAGCATCTGAATCAATGAAACACTCACACCGAGTCAAAAGATCTGGGTTTAATCCATCACCGTTCTTTAGCCCACTCTGCCACCCCAGTTCAGACATGGCTATATGCAAATCAGTCTGACCCTGTGCCTCATGGGAACAGTCCAGCCCGAACTGCCAAGCCATATCTTCCCTGGACCGGAAACAAGCTTCCGAGGACCGGTTTCTGACATTCCAGCCGTCTTCAGCCCGGCTTGCTTGAATCCATTGGCAAAGTGAGCAAGGAACTCACGTCTGAGCATACCCTGCCACACTTATGGCGGCCAAAAGCGGTTCAAAAGGGGGTGGTGATGGACGGAGCATCTGAATCAATCAAACACTCACACCCAGTCAAAAGATCTGGGTTTAATCCATCACCGTTCTTTAGCCCACTCTGCCACCCCAGTTCAGACATGGCTATATGCAAATCAGTCTGACCCTGTGCCTCATGGGAACAGTCCAGCTCGAACTGCCAAGCCATGTCTTCCCTGGACTGGAAACAAGCTTCCGAGGACCGGTTTCGGCATTCCAGCCGTCTTCAACCCGGTTTGCTTGAATCCAGTGGCAAAGTGAGCAAGGGACTCACGTCTGAGCATACCCTGCCACACTTATGGCGGCCAAAAGCGGTACAAAAGGGGGTGGTGATGGACGAAGCATCTGAATCAATCAAACACTCACACCCAGTCAAAAGATCTGGGTTTAATCCATCACTGTTCTTTAGCCCACTCTGCCACCCCAGTTCAGACATGGCTATATGCAAATCAGTCTGACCCTGTGCCTCATGGGAACAGTCCAGCCCGAACTGCCAAGCCATGTCTTCCCTGGACCGGAAACAAGCTTCCGAGGACAGGTTTCTGGCATTCCAGCCGTCTTCAGCCGGGCTTGCTTGAATCCAGTGGCAAAGTGAGCAAGGGACTCAAGTCTGAGCATACCCTGCCACACTTATGGCAGCCAAAAGCGGTACAAAAGGGGGTGGTGATGGACGGAGCATCTGAATCAATCAAACACTCACACCCAGTCAAAAGACCTGGGTTTAATCCATCACCGTTCTTTAGCCCACTCTGCCACCCCAGTTCAGACATGGCTATATGCAAATCAGTCTGACCCTGTGCCTCATGGGAACAGTCCAGCCCGAACTGCCAAGCCATATCTTCCCTGGACCGGAAACAAGCTTCCGAGGACCGGTTTCTGGCATTCCAGCCGTCTTCAGCCCGGCTTGCTTGAATCCAGTGGCAAAGTGAGCAAGGGACTCACGTCTGAGCATACCCTGCCACACTTATGGCGGCCAAAAGCGGTACAAAAGGGGTGGTGATGGACGGAGCATCTGAATCAATCAAACACTCACACCCAGTCAAAAGATCTGGGTTTAATCCATCACCGTTCTTTAGCCCACTCTGCATTCCAATTCAGACATGGCTATAAGCAAATCAGTCTGACCCTATGCCTCATGGGAACAGTCCAGCCTGAACTGCCAAGCCATGTCTTCCCTGGACCGGAAACAAGCTTCCGAGGACTGGTTCTGGCAATCCAGCCGTCTTCAGCCCGGCTTGCTTGAATCCAGTGGAAAAGTGAGCAAGGGACTCACGTCTGAGCATACCCTGCCACACTTATGGCGGCCAAAAGCGGTACAAAAGGGGGTGGTGATGGACGGAGCATCTGAATCAATGAAACACTCACACCGAGTCAAAAGATCTGGGTTTAATCCATCACCGTTCTTTAGCCCACTCTGCCACCCCAGTTCAGACATGGCTATATGCAAATCAGTCTGACCCTGTGCCTCATGGGAACAGTCCAGCCCGAACTGCCAAGCCATATCTTCCCTGGACCGGAAACAAGCTTCCGAGGACCGGTTTCTGACATTCCAGCCGTCTTCAGCCCGGCTTGCTTGAATCCATTGGCAAAGTGAGCAAGGAACTCACGTCTGAGCATACCCTGCCACACTTATGGCGGCCAAAAGCGGTTCAAAAGGGGGTGGTGATGGACGGAGCATCTGAATCAATCAAACACTCACACCCAGTCAAAAGATCTGGGTTTAATCCATCACCGTTCTTTAGCCCACTCTGCCACCCCAGTTCAGACATGGCTATATGCAAATCAGTCTGACCCTGTGCCTCATGGGAACAGTCCAGCCCGAACTGCCAAGCCATGTCTTCCCTGGACTGGAAACAAGCTTCCGAGGACCGGTTTCGGCATTCCAGCCGTCTTCAACCCGGTTTGCTTGAATCCAGTGGCAAAGTGAGCAAGGGACTCACGTCTGAGCATACCCTGCCACACTTATGGCGGCCAAAAGCGGTACAAAAGGGGGTGGTGATGGACGAAGCATCTGAATCAATCAAACACTCACACCCAGTCAAAAGATCTGGGTTTAATCCATCACTGTTCTTTAGCCCACTCTGCCACCCCAGTTCAGACATGGCTATATGCAAATCAGTCTGACCCTGTGCCTCATGGGAACAGTCCAGCCCGAACTGCCAAGCCATGTCTTCCCTGGACCGGAAACAAGCTTCCGAGGACCGGTTTCTGGCATTCCAGCCGTCTTCAGCCCGGCTTGCTTGAATCCAGTGGCAAAGTGAGCAAGGGACTCACGTCTGAGCATACCCTGCCACACTTATGGCGGCCAAAAGCGGTACAAAAGGGGGTGGTGATGGACGGAGCATCTGAATCAATCAAACACTCAACCCAGTCAAAAGATCTGGGTTTAATCCATCACTGTTCTTTAGCCCACTCTGCCACCCCAGTTCAGACATGGCTATATGTAAATCAGTGTGACCCTGTGCCTCATGGGAACAGTCCAGCCCGAACTGCCAAGCCATGTCTTCCCTGGACCGGAAACAAGCTTCCGAGGACCGGTTTCTGGCATTCCAGACGTCTTCAGATTGGCTTGCTTGAATCCAGTGGCAAAGTGAGCAAGGGACTCACGTCTGAGCATACCCTGCCACACTTATGGCGGCCAAAAGCGGTACAAAAAGGGGTGGTGATGGACGGAGCATCTGAATCAATCAAACACTCACACCCAGTCAAAAGATCTGGGTTTATTCCATCACCGTTCTTTAGCCCACTCTGCCACCCCAGTTCAGACATGGCTATATGCAAATCAGTCTGACCCTGTGCCTCATGGGAACCTTGAACATACACTCTAGCTCATCTATTTCAGAGATGAAAGTTTATAGCAATTGATAAATTAGCTCACACTAACCTATTGTGAAATAAAATATGAAAAAAAACTTACTAGAAAATAGATCAATTTAGGACCTTAGAATAATTAGTCCAAAGTGGGTAGTGAAATCTTAAAGAAGATCTGAAAAAAGTATAAACAAATTATCTATTTATGCCAAAGAAATTAAAAGACTTTGCAGTAGGAAACTCTATTCAAAAATTCAAAATTGTCCAAATCAAATTTAACCCTGAAAAAAGATTGGTATATACTCAAATTGTCATTTTTAACATAAATACACTTAAGAAATGGAAAAAAGTTGCCATCTCCAAATAAAGAATTACATGCAACGTGAAAAAAACCAATCTATTTCAAAAACAACTGCTCTGCAGATGGCATAGGAAGCGTTATTATGCTTCGGTATGTATGTCAGAGCAGCGTGAAGTCTAAACTAAAAGATGGCTTTCATCTTAAAGTGGCTCACCTGCCCGTTAATGAATTGTTCTATTATGGGTCTATGTGAATTAACACAATAGAGTTTAGTTGGTTAGAATAAAGAAATAATATTATACATGCATATAATTGAAGGAAATTGTTAATTGTTTATCAAGACAGGAACAGGGGATAAAACAGACAATTATTAACGTCTGATGCAACATGCAAAAATATGGTGTTGTTAACATCTAGTCTGTAAGATGTTCACACCAGGAAAACTAGTGCTTGCCATTCAACAGCCAGGTTAAGGCCTTTTGTCAGGTTATCAGTTTTGCAAATCCAGCGATTCTACTTTATTGTCAGGACACGATCAATATTTGACAATCTTTAAGATGGTCTGACCACATCTATAACCCACAAGGACATATATTTCTCTAAGTGTTTATGATTGATGTAATGTTAGGCCATAGGGGCAGGATCCACTTTACATCGTATTCGGGATTGATGTTGTAGTATCCGTTTTATAATCTGTTGAGTGGTTTTGCCTATATAATAAAGTCCACAAGGACAGTGAATACAGTAAACAAAGGGTCCAATGTTTGATGATTTTTTTTTATTCAGTTCGAGAAGGTGCCGAAAGTTGAAACAAAGACTATTTGGGATTCAATTGGTCGATTTCCTACTTCTAAGAGAGCCTCACTGTTGTTATACTAGGCTATGTGAGCACTTTTTGAGAAGTTTTGCTGGGTAACCACTATCTTTCAGATTTTCTTTGAGTTTCTGTGCCTCAAGAAAGTAACCTTCCTTTTTGGCGCAATTAGCCCAAAAGGTACCCCATCTTTTAATGCCTGTGGGTGATGGCTAAAGTATTTAGGTAATGTATTTCTAGCTGTTGGTTTAGTAAATAGTGTTGTATAGAGCTCATTATTATCATCTATCTTCACTGTGATCAAATTTCTTCTTGAATTTTCAATTAGGATTTAATTAATTGATCCATGTATGGAAGGTCAATAAGCTTTCACGATTACCTTTCCATATCATCAAAACATCTTTGATGTTTCTCATCCATTTGATGATATTGTCTTGATATAGATTGGTGATACATTCAATGTGTAGCTTCTCAAAGCAGGATACATAGATTTTCGCAATGTCCGGAGCGAAAACTGCTCACATTGCTTCACTTTTCAATTGTTGATAGAATTCATTTTCAAATAGAAAGAAATTCTTACATAATGAGATTTCAATGCATTCCAAAATGAATGCAGTGGTCACATTGTGTCGACGAGGCCTTGAATCCAA
Source organism: Lissotriton vulgaris (assembly GCF_964263255.1). Taxonomy (NCBI): domain Eukaryota; kingdom Metazoa; phylum Chordata; class Amphibia; order Caudata; family Salamandridae; genus Lissotriton; species Lissotriton vulgaris. The sequence continues at coordinate 683,908 of NW_028248991.1, read as the reverse complement.
ACTTTCATTATATAATCTCAATACATCTTGTTGGGGTATGTTGGTATACAAACATTTTATATAGAGGCTTACCAATAGCTCTTTATTGGAGTTAAATGTTTGGTTGTCGATTATGTTGATTATTGCAGTGGTGTCCCTGATCAATGTGGGATTATTAATTGCAAAAGGTATTATAAAAAAAGTCAGCATATTGCGTGAGTCGTTTAAGAATAGAGTTATAGCCCAAAACAATTGAGAAGTGTGGCTCAATGGTTAGAGCGGCAGACCCTGATGCAGAGGTCTGGCCCGGGACCAGGGTTCAATTCCCCGCCTCAGCGGTTCTTGGGCTCAAAATTCCACAGACCTGATAATTCTCGCCTTGGTGCCTATTCCAATCATGGAATCCCACTCTGCAACTCTGGGCAATAGCTTGCTTAATCTCCACAACGCCCCCACAACGCTAAGGATGCCTGGCCTCCACCTTGGGGGTGCCCAGGAGTGGACGCCTCACAGGGAAAGCCAGGATGGGTTCCACAGTGGTATTCGTACAAGTGCCTTGAGATCCTTGCGGGTGAGTAGTGCGCTATACAAGTATCAATTTACGAAAGGACAATGCCCCCACCCTAATCTTTGGATTTTATGATGGTATTTGGGAGTGTCTGCAATTTCTGTAAAGCTTGTTCATATTTAGAGAAATTATATTTCACATATTGTGAGAACTTCTTTTGAAATCGTTTGATCAGAGGTGAAAAAACGTGATGTAAACCCATAGTATCTGATTTTCTTGTAATTTCATGAGAGGCAAAGACATTTTTAAGCCTTATATTCTGAAAAAAATCTATAGAGTTCAATTTTAGTCTAAAACAGATAATTTTTATGAGTTGGTACAAAGGAGAGCCCTGATGTTAATACTGAAATTTCAGACTTAGACAAATTGAAGATCGGTACAGATTGATTAATATCTACCATTCGTAATATTGGCTCCTTGTTTGTCTGAAACCAGGGGTGTACTGGTTCAAATACCATCCTCGGCTGGCCCCCTGTTGTCTCCTCTGGGGTCCTATACCTCTGTGAACTTGCCCTAAAAAAGCTTGATGTGTGCTAGAGGTCTGATTATCATAGTCAGATTGATATGCATTGGCTGTACTTTGATGTCTATCTGTATCTGAGTTAATGTCTGAAAAATTGGTCCTCTTGAATGAAGTGTTTTTCGGACCTGATAATTGAAAAAAAATCTTTCCTGAGATACAGACAGGTCTGTTCTTTACTGTATCTTTTTATTTCCTTATGTAATGTATCTGTTTGTTATGTACATTAAACTGTTCAAATACTTTTATTATGGACGCACCCATATCTAAGAGTGTCTTGGAATTAGTTATAGTGGAGTCTGTACTTATTTTTTTTCAAGGGTTTCTATTTCCTTTCAGAGTAGTTTTATGCTTAAGTGCTATGCTCAGAAACATCCAGGTCCATGAGCATTTGTTTGCAGAAAATCTAAACAAACTTTAAACTCTTCGTCTTCTGTAAAAAATACAGAGATCTTCCTGATTTGTAAACCAGTAAGTATTATGTTGTCATGGAGGCAAAATTGGTCCAAAAAGAAAGATTAATTTTTTGAGACACAGACACTCAAAAAAAACCTGAAAGTTCATGGTTATTCAGCAAACCTTCTCAAGCAATTGCTCAAACGAACCTGGTATAACAACAGAGAGGCTCTATTAGAAGTAGAAAAATGATCAATTAAATGCCGACTAGTCTGTCTTTCCATTTTCTGCACCCTCTGGAACAGGATCAAAAAGATAATAGTTGAACGCATCTTGGGGAGCGCTGTTACCTGAGCCGACCGGCAGCCTGTTTGTGTGGTTCCCCGTCGCCGCAGACCAGCGCGGCAGCCTGAGCGGGAACTACACATCCCAGCAGTCTCTGGGGCATCGTCTTCTCCCTTCACCGGACTTCCGCGCTAGGAGGCGCTTAAAGCCCAGCTGTCCCCCCGGCAGAGCGGGGGTTGAACGCATCTTGGGGAGCGCTGTTACCTGAGCCGACCGGCAGCCTGTTTGTGTGGTTCCCCGTCGCCGCAGACCAGCGCGGCAGCCTGAGCGGGAACTACATATCCCAGCAGTCTCTGGGGCATCGTCTTCTCCCTTCACCGGACTTCCGCGCTAGGAGGCGCTTAAAGCCCAGCTGTCCCCCCGGCAGAGCGGGGGTTGAACGCATCTTGGGGAGCGCTGTTACCTGAGCCGACCGGCAGCCTGTTTGTGTGGTTCCCCGTCGCCGCAGACCAGCGCGGCAGCCTGAGCGGGAACTACACATCCCAGCAGTCTCTGGGGCATCGTCTTCTCCCTTCACCGGACTTCCGCGCTAGGAGGCGCTTAAAGCCCAGCTGTCCCCCCGGCAGAGCGGGGGTTGAACGCATCTTGGGGAGCGCTGTTACCTGAGCCGACCGGCAGCCTGTTTGTGTGGTTCCCCGTCGCCGCAGACCAGCGCGGCAGCCTGAGCGGGAACTACACATCCCAGCAGTCTCTGGGGCATCGTCTTCTCCCTTCACCGGACTTCCGCGCTAGGAGGCGCTTAAAGCCCAGCTGTCCCCCCGGCAGAGCGGGGGTTGAACGCATCTTGGGGAGCGCTGTTACCTGAGCCGACCGGCAGCCTGTTTGTGTGGTTCCCCGTCGCCGCAGACCAGCGCGGCAGCCTGAGCGGGAACTACACATCCCAGCAGTCTCTGGGGCATCGTCTTCTCCCTTCACCGGACTTCCGCGCTAGGAGGCGCTTAAAGCCCAGCTGTCCCCCCCGCCTCGCGGGAGCGCGCGGGGCCGCGCCGGGCTAAGCCCGGGCAAAGGGCGGGCCCTCTTTGGCCCTCAGAGGCCGGAAGAGGTCGGGTCGGGCCACGGATCCTGGCTCCATGGACTATGAAGTACAAGTAAGACTCCGTTTCCCCCATTGCTATATAATGCACTATTGAAGAGTATCTGTTGCTCGAGACTGTGTCAAGATAGTTGCCCTGCTACCCGCTAATATGCCCACCATTACCATGGACCCATCTACGTCGGGCCTACGTACCTTGGACAACTTTGTGTTTAAAAAAGTCACACAAATTAACAATGAACGCAGGGCCTCACTGGGTAGTAAAAGTCTTCCACCCTGTATGGATATTACATCTAATGAGCCCACAGAAGTGTCAGAATGCAACTTAGCACAGGCTGCATATAGCACTGAGGTCCCCAGTGTAGTTGCACAGGCACAGGTGCACTCTGAGAACCCAGTGAATCCAGTGGAACTGCTTGTCACTTCAGAGGAGGACTCAGTAGCAGAAGAACCACCGGAGGTCTCTTCTACACAAAGACCAGTGAGGAAATGCAGAAAGACTCAGGGGAGGCGTGGGGGAAAGTCTGTAAAACCTAAAACTCACGTCAACCAACCTAATAACTCTAGGGACACTAATGTTAACAGTGCAAGCATTCAGGTGGTGGAAGAATCCAACAAAGAGGGCTGTAGTAATGAAGGAAGTGTGTCCTTGTCTGACACCAAGTTAGAAGAATTAATAAATACAATAGTAGGTAAACTGGAGGCTAAAATTGCACATTTAATTACTCCAATAATGTCCAAACTGGACATAATGGCCTCAGAGGTGGAAAGACTGGGTAGTGTGGTGGCGGGATATATGACCCCAGCACCAGTCCCAGCACCAGCCGTGATATCACCTACAACTATTCCTGGCGGGAGTGTGAAGGAGCACTTGCTCAGGGGACAGAGTACACAGCAGAAGAGGCAGTCCAACCAAGAAACCGTGGCTGTTACTGTAGCCGCGGTTTCTACGGCTCCTGTGACTCAGCCGACCCATCAGGCCCCTGCCCCGGCCCCCCTGGGCAATTGCCCAGCGGTCCCTCAGAGGGCTAGACTTAGGAACGTAAATCTCCCACCCGAATGTGTCCCATTTGTGGTTGTGCTGACTAATGTCCCGCGTTATGAGGAAATTGCAGCACAACCTCATGGAGAATCACACGACTCATTAAAAAACAAAACGGTGGCATGGCTAAATAAAAACTGTGGCTTTCCACCTCACTACTATGATCAAATTATATCCACTGTAAGAGTAAATTGGGTTGGATCTTCAAGGAAATCAACTACGGGGGACTGTGTAATCGTTAATTTTCAGCACCCACAACACGTTGCTACAGTCTTGTTACGCGCATCCTCACTGGTTTACAACACAAACAGTGTCTGTGTGCGACCCCTGGGATATTTCTATGCGCCTGACCAAAACTCACCTAAAAACCCCCCTAATACTTTCCGAGGGTACAGACCTATATCACAAATTCAGACACCAAATTCGGCAACACCATATATGTATAACAATGACACTAGTGGGCTACCTGGGTGGCAAACGCCAGCAGGAAACGCCAATGGCTGGCGGATACCACCTGTAAATTTTAATGCCGAGAATCTGAACAACAGAGGGTACAATATTCCCACACACAATCGATTTGATATGCTTTCAGGGCTGGATGCCTGCGACTGACTGAGGGCCTTGGAGGGTCAGGAAAACGACCAGTCGCCTGTAGCACAAACGTTAGAGGTGATTCCATCAATTACACCAAAAAATAATGTTATATGTTGGAATGTGGCGGGCTTAGAGAACAAAATGCAGGATGATAGTTGGTTACCCTATATTAGAGGCTTCCAAATCATTTGTTTACAAGAGACTTGGTCAGTGAAATGTGATATTCAAATGGATGGCTACAAGGCATATTTTGTACCTGCTATACCAGTAACCCGGGGTAGATCAAAGGGGGGTATGGTAATGTTCATATCGGTAGCACTGAAATGCACAACTGTAAGTAGGCCTTCAAATAATCATGGCATACAAGGTCTAGTTTTATCGGCGGGTAACTGCAAGGTTGGTCTGATCAACTTTTATAACTCTACCAATAATGTTACTAGTAATGCCCATTCTTTAAGTGAGTATATAGGCACTTCAATGAGGGATTGTTCACACAACTTGTTGATAATGGGTGATTTCAACACTCATTTATGTAGTGATCCCCTAGACAAAAGCCTCCTGGAACTGTATTGTCCCAGAATTAACGGTCTACATTTAGAACATACCGTGGAAGGGACACTTTTTAATAATCTACTAAACGAACACGGTCTCACGATTGCAATGAGTCTATGTGATCCCTCAAAGCGCTTTTGCACCCCTACCTTTAAAGGGCACGGGAAGGGGACATTTATTGATTACATGCTGCTAACTGCACCCAGGCAAGTGTTTGTGCGTTCATTCTCTATAGATAGCAACCCACTCAGTGATCATAATCCCCTGACTATACATCTAGGGGGCCCCTGGGTGGAAAGAGAAGGACGTAATTTAAGTCGGGGTAGGGTTACAGCTACGGACGGTAGACGTCGTTTAAAATGGTCTATGTGTACCCCGGCCCTCATATATCAGAATATTCAAACTAACTGCAGTGAAATCATTGCCAGATGCACCCAAGTTGATTCAGACCCAGCCCAGGTTCTATCGGATTTCAAAACCTTAACTGATAACATAGCTATTTCAATGACAGAACCCCAAAAATATAGAGGTAAGGAGGGCCCAAGGTGGTTCAATAAGGATTGCTCCAAAGCAGCCCGTGATCTCAAAGCAGCCTTACTGCTAAAACCTCGCAACAAGGAATTAGTTCAGAGATCACGTAAAGAATATAAAACAGCCATTGTATCAAGAAAGGAGGCACTGAGGAATGAGGCCTGGGCCGAGATCCTGGAACCACAAACACTGAAAAACAGTGCTAAATTCTGGGCGGTGCTAAAGAAACCCTTCCTGGTGAAAGATCCAGGGGAAGGGTTAGAATGTGTCATCTCAAAAGAGGAATGGGTTGCTCATTTTAAACAACTGTATGGGGGGGGGAGATATTAATGTGGTACCGTATGAATGCACTGTTGGGGGTCCTTGTATGAATGTTAGTATAGGAGAGGTCGTGATGGGTATCGAGGGGCTTACAGCGGGCAAATCACCTGGCCCGGATGGGATACCCCCGGATCTCTTCAAATCTGATCCTAATTTTTGGGCACCGATTGTCGCAGCAGTTATTAATGCAGCCTCAAGGGCAGGGTGCCCGACGTCATGGGGTCTCTCCACAATTGTGCCCATATTTAAAAAGGGGGACAGGGACAGTCCCCTTTGTTACAGGCCTATCTCCCTGATCAATTCTGTGGCCAAACTGGTGGGGAGAATAGTTTTGCGGCGATTAATTGAGTGGACACGGGACAAAAACATCATGTCCATCGCCCAATACGGCTTCTGTAATGGCCGCTCGACTACAACACAATGCCTGAATCTCTTTTTATTACTAAGTAAATATACCATCGTTAAAAAAGGGACAGTCTACTTGGCCTTCATGGACCTATCCTCAGCTTTCGACTGTGTTAACAGGGGGAAGCTGTGGGGGTCCATGAAGGATAAGGGAGTGGACAATGATATTATAAACTTTCTGGCTGACCTCCATAATAACACCAGTGCAAATGTAAGGTATTCCCAAGACTTATCTGTAACTGAGGATTTTAGAACCGGGAAGGGGGTTAGGCAAGGATGCATACTGGCCCCCTTCCTTTTTAATTTTTATATAAATGAGCTGGACGGTGTTTTACGGGAGGTAAAATCAGACAGCCCAAGTGTGGGGACTAGAAGCATTCCAGTCTTGTTATACGCAGACGATGCGGTTCTGTTAGCAAGAACTGAAAATGGCCTTCAATTGTTACTGAACGCATTTAAAAAATTTATGGAAGATAGGGATTTGTTAGTGAACAACTCCAAATCGTTCATCATGCAGGTAGGGAAACAGCCAAAGAAACAATATACTTTTAAATTAGATGAGACAGTTATACCACTCTCAAGCACATTCTCCTATTTGGGGGTACTTTTTGACTCTAAACTATCCTGGGCCCCCCAACTCGCAAAGAAAAAATGTGATGTTTCAAAGGTTAATGCCTCCATTTTTAACTTTGCGTCAAAGCTTGGCAAAAAACCAACGGCTGCTATGATCAAATTGTATGAAGCAAAATCTGTAGCTACCGCAGCATATGGGAGTGAGCTTTGGGGCTATATGGTGGGGGAACAACTCCAGACAACAGAAAATCTGTTTTATAAACGGCTTTTGTGTGTTTCGGCCTCTACCTCAAACTTCATAGTACATGAGGAACTAGGAGTAGGGTACCTGAGTGATATCCTGACCCTACGACCTCTGCTATGCTGGCTGAAAATGTGGTTATGTGAGGAAATCCCCCTAACACACCTAATTGTTAAGGATTTCCTGGCTCTTGAGCATGCTTCACGCACTCCCTGGTTGAAGTACTTAAAATCATGTTTTACCGAGATGGGTCGTCCGGAATTATTTGAACACCCAGAAGGAATTGTGAAGGCGGATATTGACTCAGTTAAGCTGTTGTTCTTCCAGCGTAAGAATGCTGAGAGGGAGGGTGTTGAGCTACAAAAAGTTAGTGTGAGGAAATTCATTATGGTAAAAACATGTTTGTCAACAGAGCCTTATCTACTCGGCACTTTCAGCACCCATGATAAATTCCTGCTTACAAGATTTAGATTTAATCAGTTTCAACATCTGCTTCTCAGACCCAAAAAGGAGAGCTTCTGTAAACATCCTCTGTCCTGTGGCTGCGACGGTAAGTCTCCACAGGACATGATGCATTTTATGTTCTTATGTAAATACTATGAATTCCCCCGTAAACGCTTTTTAATTGCTCTTTTAAAGGAAATGAATTTTAAACAGATACGACCAGCCTTTTTATACTTACAATTGCTATACAGCAACAGTGTCCTTCAAGTTCTTGAATTTTTAAAACTGACTCTTAAACTGCGACTTGGCCTGGATCAATGACTGAATCACTGTATGTAATGATCACAGTTCTTTTTATCCTCTGAATTTACAATGTAATTTGATGTATGTACTGTATTTTTTTTTACTGTACTTTTATGGTTGAAATATTACCGAATAAAGTCTGTTTTGATTTGATTTGATTTGATAATAATCAAACACTGGACCCTTTTAAAAAGGATCCCAGAGGTCAAACAAAGACCTCTATTGGCATTCAAAAGAGGATCACATTTTAGAGATCGTTTAGTCCATGCCCATGGTACACCCGAAACAGTAACAGTTGATAATATAGCACAACTATTACCAATGATTGGCAATTTCAAATGTAATATGTGTGTAGCTTGCAACACAACAAAGACCACCAAAACATTCACCATCTATGGACAGCTATATATACTAAAACAATTTTCAAATTGTAATACAAGTAATGTAGTTTACTGTATTTGATGCCCTTGTGGACGTCATTACATAGGCAAAACCATTCAACAGATAAGGAAACAGATGCTACAAGATCAACCCAAATAAGATGGAAAGTGGATCACGCCCCTATGGTCGTACATTTACATCAATCAAAAACATTCAGAGAAAGATATGTCCTGGTGCATCATAGATGTGGTCAGACCATCTAAAATAATGTCAAATATTGATCATGTCCTAACAATAAAGGAGAATCGCTGGATTTGCAAAACTGATAGCGTGACAAAAGGCCTTAACCTAGCTGTTGAATGGCAAACACTAGTTTCCCTGGTCTGAACATCTTACAGACTAGATGTTAAAACACCAGCTTTTTGCTAGTTTCTTAAGGCGTTAATACTTGTCTGTCTGCAGCAATTTTTAACATTGATGATCCTCCAATTTATGTATAAAATGTTGCTGTTAGACTTATACATATATGTATAAGTTAACTGTCAATTCCAGAATTTTGATAAGTTTACCAACATTGATTTACTCTCTAAACACTAAGGCCCCCATTAGGATGTCGGGAGTATCGCAGCCGCCATGTGGGTGCGGGCGATCCACCCAACATCTTACCCCGCCCGACACCCATTTCCCCTGCCATATTACTATGGCGGGGGAGGACCGCGGCGGACGGAAAGACCGTCCGCCGCTTTTTCGCCCGGTCAACGAGTTGACCGGGTGGAAAAGGGTTTCATATGGTGGTGGTGTCTGTTAGACACCGTCATCCATATTAGGATGTGCGCGGGAACATGCTTTTCGGTGGCGGCATACGGGAATGTCTTGTTGGGGCCCGTTGCGGGCCCCCAGGGACTCCGGGGGGGTGCAAATGGGGGTACTTATGGTACCCCCCTTGCACTTTGTTGTAAATGAATGATGCAAAGTCCACTGTGTAAGTAAGATCCTTTATTGTAAGTTTCTTCCAAGTCAGGTAGATAAGTCAAGTTAGGAAGTACAGGTAAAGAAGACCCCACCAGGAGCCAGCTGTTAGCAGCTCAGCCTGAGTTGACCAACTGCCACACTAAGATAGCGAGAGGCACTGTGAGCCAGAGAGACACCCAGGCATTCTATGATGTCATAGACATCATTGTACAGTCTATCCAGTGAAGAACAGTAGAGAGGACATTCACTACACATCCTCTTCCCTTATGGAACAAAAACAGAATAGAGAAGCGATAGGCAAAATACCTTAAATGCAACATCAGCAGGAAAGTACAAAATTGAGATGAACCAGATGTAATAATGTACAACATGAGATAAAGTTAGCATGAGGTATCATTAGCAGAGAAATGAACAAACAAAACTAAATGTTGTTACTATATGCCTCATCCCCTTCCCTTAACTAAACAGCATGGTTTCGAAAAAACAAGACCAACAGCTAAGCTAGCTGGTGACACTCATAACCTCCCCACACATGGGTACACCTCAGGGTAAACACCCTAGAAACTAAGATGAGTGTAGACTGAGATGCTTGGAAGAGACACAATAGGGGTACGAATCACTCAAGATAACCCTAAGAGAGGAAAAAAAAAATTACCCCTGATAAAGACATGCTGACACTAAACGTATGATAAATTCACAGCCCAAAATCATACCAACAAGAAACCCTGGCCACGAGTTGCAAGAAGGTAGACTTCAACAAGAACATAGTGGACAAACAATGTCCACCAAAAGCAGGAGACAGCGCAGAGTATGGGGAATGGACTACCCACAAACCCTTAACCTCCTCTGAAAAGGGTACACCGCAGGACAATAACCCTGGGAACGAAAATGGGCATGGACTACCCACAAACACTCAAGCTCCCCTGAGAAGGGTACACCGCAGGACAGTGATCCTGGGAACAAAAATGGGGCATGGACTGCCCGCAAATACTCAACCTCCCCTGAAAAGGGTATACCACAGGGTAAGGACAATAACCCTGGGAAAAAAAATGGGCATGGACTACCAGACAACACCCAACTATGGGGCATGGACTACCCACAAACACTCAACCTCCCCTGAGAAGGGTACACCGCAGGACAGTAATCCTGGGAACCAAAAATGGGGCATGGCCTACCCACAAACGCTCAACCTCCCCTGAGAAGGTACACCGCAGGACAGTGATCCTGGGAACAAAAATGAGCATTGACTACCCAACAACACACAACTATGGGCATGGACTACCCACAAATACCCAACCTCCCCTGAAAAGGGTGCACCACAGGGTAAGGACAATGACCCTAGGAAGAAAGATGGGGCATTGACTACCCAACAACACACAACTATGGGGCATGGACTACCCACAAATACCCAACCTCCCCTGAAAAGAGTACACCACAGGGTAAGGACAATGACCCTGGGAAGAAAGATCGGGCATTGACTACCCAACAACACACAACTATGGGGCATAAACTACCCGCAAACACCACTGCCTAATGAAAGTAACAGAACTGCGGCATTGGCAACCCACAAAACAACCTGCCCAAAGATGGGTACACATAGGGCAGTGAAATGTCAACAACTAATGTAATAGATGAATGAAATCAACTCCGGTGAGCGACTTCTCACCCGGGGTCTCCCCGCAGACACCACTGAGCTCCCTGCAGACTCCGTTGAATCTCGCCATAAAAATAGATGTCATCCAGTCTATGAGACAAAACCATTTCACTGCGTTGCTCCGCACTTTCACCAAATAATCTCTGTTGGTACGCATCCTTAGGAAAATAAGTTAATCTCGAAATATACACAGGTTTGTATATCACCGAAGGAAAAACAAATGCGCTGAGTCAAAAGGAACGAGTGAAAGCTGTTGCTATGGCAACATAAACAAACTAAAAATGGCCACTACGTCATGCGTAACGACGTGAGTCAAAGGCAAAGCGACGTCACAGGAGGTGTAAAAGAAGAGTTTCAGGAACTACACAAGACGTCACTTGAAGGTTGATGCCTTCCTGCAAGGTGCAGGGACAGAGTAGATATTCCACATAGAATTTCTCTAAAGCAAACGCTTGTTTCCACACGCAGGCACATAGAAGTCCGCTGCTCGATATCGATATAGGATCCAGAAACAACATAGACCACTGATGGAGTAGATGAAACCTTCTGTTACACCACGACGCTCCGTAATAGAATGAAGGCCAGATGAACAAGACCACAGGCCTTAGAGAAAAGCGTAGCTGGAGACTTATCCAGACAGCAAGAAGGTGACAGAAGGCTCATCAATTACAAACGCTCAGGTGAAGGCTGTCCAAGATGAAACAGGACACTGGTGGGGTCAGCTGGGCATTACCTTTAAGCTTATGTATAATGTCTTAAGTTCTTTTCCTTGTAGTAGCTTCCTTAGTTCACACGTAGGTTCATCCTCTTCAAAACGTCGCCAAACTGTGGAAAATGAAAGATGCAAAGTCCACTGTGTAAGTAAGATCCTTTATTGTAAGTTTCTTCCAAGTCAGGTAGATAAGTCAAGTTAGGAAGTACAGGTAAAGAAGACCCCACCAGGAGCCAGCTGTTAGCAGCTCAGCCTGAGTTGACCAACTGCCACAGTAAGATAGCGAGAGGCACTGTGAGCCAGACAGACACCCAGGCATTCTATGATGTCATAGACATCATGGTACAGTCTATCCAGTGAAGAACAGTAGAGAGGACATTTACTACACACTTCACTGTACAACGTGGCAGGCACCGCACAGTGCCTGTCACGTTGTGCATTGAAGTGCGCAATGTACATTTTTAGCATTGTGGCGGCAATGTTAAAAATGTGAGATGCGCCCTCCAGTGTGGCGGCGGCATCCTAATGGCCCCCACAGGACCGCCACCCTTATGGCGGGCAGTCCCTTTTTACGACAAAGTCCGCCCGCCATCCTAATGGGGCCCTAAATATTTTAATGTCTCAGCAGTAAATCTAAAATTAACATGTGTATATGTGAGCAATAGATACATGGTTGTCCAAATAATATACACTTTGGTGCCTTCTTAGAGCACATGCATGAGCAGGATTTCTTTTGTCTCCTTTTCCTGTCTTCATAAACATGCAAGAATTTCCTTTAACAATATGCATGAATAATATTATTTCTTCCTTCTAACCAACTAAACTCTATTGTGTCAATTCACGTAGACCGATAATAGAACTATTCATTAACATGCGAGTGAGCCACTGTAAGATAGCCGCCATCTTTTAGTTTAGACTTCGCACTTCTCTGACATACATACCCGGAAGCAAAAAATACACTTCCTGCGCCATCCGCAGAGCAGCTGTTGTGATTCACTCTGCCAGGACGCTGAACTAAGATGGTGCCTTTCATGTATAACAAGATCTTTTAAATATCTTTTGTAAAACATATCACAATGTTATTTGTTCACTCATTGTTCCGCCGGTTTATTGATTGTCCCTCCGGTTCCTTTATGTTTTGTAAGTGCCACGGTAGACACACCAATTTCAGGTAGCAATAATACACTCTGTAAACACTTTCCACACTGCTTTGACTCAAGTAATGGCAATTACTCTTGGCATACTGGTGGCACAAGTAACGGATTATAAATCTGTTCCTCAATAAGTAGAAAAAGGAACCTAAGTGTTAACCATCCTTTGCCTGATGCAAACCGTGAAATTCCTCCAGTTTTTGGAATAGATTGTTTCTTTTCACGTCACCTGTAATTTTTTATCATTTGGAGATGGTGACTTTTTGTCCATGTCTTAAGTCTATTTAAGTTATAACTGACACGTATATAATCTCCCTACCAATTAAATTTGAGTACATAACAATATTTTTTCAAGAGCTAATTTTTACTTGGACAATTCTGAATTTTTGAATTCCCTTTCCTACTGCAAAGTCTTTCAACTTTGTTTGCAATTAATAGATATTTAGTGTATATTTTTTTTACATCTTCTTTAAGATTTCACCACCCACTTTGGACTAATTACTTTAAAGTCCTAAATTCATCTCTTTTCTACTAAGTTTTTTCAATATTTCATTTCCCAATAGGTTGGTGTGGGCTAATCTATCAATCTCTCCAAACTTTTATCTCTAAAATAGGTGAGCTAGATTATATGCTAAAGGTTCCTTAATGGGTCACGACAATAAATCATCCTTCGTTTTCATTTTTTAGGGTTTATTTCTTTTTTATTATGTCTTTTGCTAACAAACACAATTTATGTGATTATACCTTTTACAGAGGGGTCCTCTTCTACAAACAAATTGTTTTTTCCTGATGAAGGTCTATTAAATGTATCACATAACAAGACCAAAACGTCAACCTGCCAAACCCATTTTCAATAATAAAATAACATTGTTGTACAAACATTTTATGCTGAATGTTAAAGAAACATTTCTTTCTGTAAATAGGTTTTGGAAATGGGATATTTACATAAGTGTCTAGCAGATATTTGTTCAGTTCAAAGATTGTTAATCTCTGTCACTTCTGCTTATGTGAATACTGTTTAGTACCCTTTAATTTAATTTATTGAAATATAAATGTCTACAAATGAAGAATAGACCCGTTGTTCATTCATTTTTGATTTATTCACTCTTGATTATATAAATTGATGTAATAAAATTCATATGCTTGTGGCCACTAGTTTGGGCACTCATAAATGATAAGGTTAAATATTGTTTCACTATATCGAAATAAAATCCCTTGTAGGCACTTTTAATAGACAAAAAAACGTTCTAATAGGTGAATTTTAAATTTGAAATCCGCCTTCAACATAAAGGAGAATTTTTCATTTCAAATCCAAAGACACCAAACATACACTGGTTACCTGTTCCCATTTGGAAGTTACAGCTTATTAAATGTAATAAGATAACTCCAATGTCAGTTGATTAAAGAGGTAGGTCTTTCAATAGTGAATTACTCTGATTTTGCATTCTAATGTATTGCATATATCAAAAAAATATATATATCAAAAAAACAATAGTGAAAAAACAACTTTTATTTTAAAAAAAAGAAAAAAACTTAAAAAACAAAAACAAAAAAAACAAGAAAAACAACTTTAAGAGTTTTTCAGTCCCAGGAAATGTTAAAACTTAAAATGCATTTCCTACTTTTAAAATACATTGTTTCCATCCCTGAGGGCTGTTTAGGGTCTATTCTAGGGGTGACGTTTGTGTATTAAAAAGGAAGTTTTGGTCCTGGCAAAGGTTTATTTTACCAGGTCAAAATGGCAGTTTCCAACTGCAGATTAATCAAAAAGAGACTAGCTATGGGATGGGGTGGTATGATGTTTACATTGTAAAGATCATGGTGACTCAGGTAAGTTTTGTTGGTCAGGGGTGGCACCCATTGGGTGTCTTAAGAAAGCCCTCACCCACCAACCTAGTTGGTGGCATGCTTCATCATCGGGCCCACCCAGTGACACCTAGCGTGTCCCGGGTGTGCTACGATGCCTGAATACAGCGGAGCAGGTATGTCACTGTGTGTGCGGTGAGGGATGTTAAGAAGGTGAGTTTAAAACGGCTTGGCGGGGGTCCCTGTACCCGGTGGGTAAAAGACTTTATTAATAGGGCCTCCGTCAGCGGTTAAAAATAAGGCTGTGGGACGTAAGAGGCGAGTTACGACCTCTCACGTCCTTTAGAATGTCAACATGTTTCAGCCAGTGCCTTATTGATATGCTGGCTTTCTTCAGGACAATAAAAATGGGTGTAGGTGTGATTAAAACTAGTGGGTGTGTAGTGTGGACTATGTGTCTACACGCCCTAAAGTGTATCTAACTGTGAGAGGGGGGATTCCCTTCTCAAGATCACCTGTACATGTAACATAAAAGACATGAACAAAACATACAAGGAAAAAGAGTCACTATGAGGTATGAACTTCATATCATGGCAGCCGGCTTAATAGCGATGGGGTGCAGGCTATAAGCGGCTCAAGTGTAATGGTATTGGTGGTACCATTATGGTGACATATCGCACTAGAACTGCGTTAGTGGAGTGAAAATAAAAACGAAATTTCTGTAATAGTGGTATAAAAGGTGAACACATAGAACACAATGAGGCGTAAGGACTGTATCTTACGCTAGTTTTAAGTGGTGTCCTCTTCAAGGTACTTTGAAGTGGCAAAGGTTAAACCCTATGGGGAGATAAAGGGTAAACCACTGTGGTTAGGAGACCTGTAGGGAGAGAAAAGGCAGCGCTTACCCTTGGTCGAGGTGGTAGTGGCAGCATACTCACAGGATTACTGGTCGATACCGGCTGTAGACCTAATATGCCTCCTTCTTGGAACCGGTGAACAGTGGCATCTGTTCCTGGTTTTTATACTCAAGGTAATTGGTGTGGCGATTGGTTAATGGATTGCACCTGGAAAATGACAAGAATGGTGGAAAGACTCGATTTCGAGTCATGCTCGCGTTCAGGAGGGTGACCGGGGCGCCGCGTCGGTGAGCGGTGTAGCGGGCGTTTTCCGCGCATGCGCATAAGGGTAAGTGCAGTGAGCGCATGCGCGGCCGTTCGGGGGCCGCCGCGCATTCGTGCGGCAAGCGCGAAGCACGCCGCTTTGTTTACAGCGCGTCTGCGCATGCGTGCGGTGAGAGCGCTACTTGGTGTACAGCGCGTACTGATCCGGGCATATGCTGGATAATTGGGTATAATGCTGGCGGCATAACGGAAGGCTGGGAAATCCGTTATGACGCTCATGGATGATGAAGGAGGCTGGGTTAGGGCGCACCAGTCGCCGAAGGGTGGATAATACACGGGGGGAACAGTGCTATGCTGAGTGGCTATGAAGGGAGAATAGTGCTCCAGTTACTGAGTTAAAGTGGATGAAAATTAAAACTGCACATTGTGGGCAATATTAATGTACCAGGTGAACCAATCATTGTCAAGGGGGCAATATTAATGTGTAAAGCGAACCAATCATTAACAAGGGGATATTGTAGGGGGGAGTTCAGAGATCTGGGATTACAGGCTGGTTAGGGAGTTCCAAGGGATAGCGTCATTCAGACCATGTGTAGCAGTAGAGAGGCGATATATCCATCTCTGCTCTTTACTGAGTAGGATCTTGTCATTGTTAAAGGGGCTTTCTGGAATCTGCTCAATGACTGTCCAGGTAAAGTCATTTGGGGTGTGGTGGTGGGTTATGAAATGGTTGGTCAGTTTACTTATGTTTTTCTTGCACCGCATGGTGCTGCGATGCTCTGTTATCCTGGTTTTGACCTTGCGTGTGGTCATACCCACGTATCGGAGGCCACAGGTGCACGTAAGAATGTAGATCACGTTCCGTGAATTGCAGTTAGTGTGGCTTCTTTGTGACCAGGTTTTATTGGGTTCAAGGTTCAGAGTTTTTGTGTGAGAAGTCAGGTGGCACACGCTGCAGTCATTACAGGGGTAGTGTCCTGTTATCCTGGGTAAGCCCCATGCATTGAGTATTGTGCTCTCCGGTGGTTTTGGTGGTGGTTTAGGTCGGGTGCTGACTAGTTGGTCTCGTAGGTTGTGACATCTCTTGTAAGCAAACCTGGGGAGTTCCCAGTTCCTGTGTCCTGAATTAATGATTTTCCAATGTTTTTTGATTATTTTCGCAACTTCGTTAGAGGCGGTGTTATATGTGGTAACACATGTAGTAGGTTGTTCCTCATCTTCTTTGACGAATTCCTCTAGAAGTGCCTCACGGTTTTGGTTTCTAGCCCTTTTCCGTGTTTTGTTGATGATAGCTTTAGGGTACCCGCAATTTCCTAGTTTGGTAGCTAGGTCTGCGGATTGCGATTTGTAATCGTTCACATTAGTGCAATTTCTTCTGATTCGGAGAAACTGGCCATATGGTAAGTTTTCTCTAAGAGGTCGCGGGTGGAAGCTGGTGTAATGGAGTAATGAATTCCTCGCTGTGGGTTTGTAATAAGTGGTGGTTACCAGGGTTCCATCTTTGGCTGTGATTTCCAGGTCCAGGAACGGCAGTTGGTGATTGCTAGCTGTGCTAGTGAATTTAAGATATGGGTCTTTGCTGTTCAGCCAGTTCAGGAAGTTGTCCAGCTCCTGATGTGTGCCTTGCCATATGACCAGTATATCGTCAATGTACCTGTGCCATTTCAGGATTTGATGTCTGAACGGGTTAGAGTCTGTATTGATGTTGGTGCTCTCGAAGTGGTGGACGTACAGTCCAGCCACGCTCGGTGCAAAAACACTACCCATTGATGTGCCGTTTGTTTGTAAGTAAAATGTGCCTTCGTATTCAAAGAAATTTTCTTTCAGGGCAAGAGTGGCACAGGCCAGTACAAAACTCCTTGGGGTGTGGTACGGCCAGGGAGATTCTTCCAGGATGTCATGTAGAACCTGTAGGGTGGCGTCCTGTGGAAGGCTGGTGTAAAGGCTTTCCACGTCAAGCCCCACCAGCAGTTGGGTGTCGGGATCAAAGGCCAAGTTGTTTATTACTTGTAGCAGGTGCTTGGTATCCTTTATGTAGGTGGGGGTCTGCTGTACCAATGGGTTCAGAAAAAAGTCACAGTATCTGGAGAGTGGTTCTAGGATCGAGTTGATGCCCGATACTATAGGTCTTCCAGGTGGTGGGGTTACCCCTTTATGTACTTTGGGTACCGTGTAAAAGTATGGCGTTTTAGTATGTTCAGGGCAAAGGTATTCGGCCTCTTGTTTGGAGATGTGTTCCTCATCAGCAGCCCTCTTGACCAGTGTGTTGATGGTGGTGCGGAGCTGCTCTGTAGGGTCGTGGTCCAGTCTGCGATAGTTTCTGTTGTCGCTGAGTAGTCTTCGGCATTCTGTATCATAATCTACTCTGTCGAGGAGGACAATGCCTCCCCCTTTGTCTGCCGGTTTTATTATCAGCGTGGGGATATTTTGGAGACGTTGTATAGTTTGTCTGTCCTCCCATGACAAATTGTTGAAGTGTTTGGTAGGGTTGAGATTTTCAATGTCGTGGTAAACCGCTTGTTCAAATGTTGTAATCTCTGCAGGGATGGTGGAGGGTGGTGGGACAAAGTTTGATTTGACTCTCAGGCCCGTGATATTCGGGTTGGTGTCAGGTGGTATTGTGTCGGTGGTAGGTTTTTCAAAGAAAGATTTTAGTTTTAGCTTTCTGAAGAATTGTGCTAGTTCAGCATGTAACTTGAATTTGTCAAGTCTGGTGGTGGGCACAAACGACAGTCCCCTTTCCAAGACTGCCTGTTCCTTGGTAGATAGTTGGGTACTAGATAGATTAAATACCAATGACGGTTGGTCCGTAGGGTTTGCTACCTGCTCGTTCCTGGTGTTGCCTCTTTTGTCTTCTGGCGTGTGTTGGAGCTGACAGGGTTTTCCTCTTCTGCCCAGTGAACCTGTGCGTTGTTTTGTTGATTCGTTCTTCTGCGTCCCCGCGTCCTGTGGCCCCATCCTAAAAAAGGATAATTTGGGCCTTGGTTACCTGCGAAGAGTGGCATTGGTCCTGGGGGGTACATGTTGGGGAAACCAAAGAAGGGATTTTGCATGTGACCCATGTTGGGCTGAAAACCATAGTATTGGTTTGGTTGTCCTCCTTGCCAGTGGTTGGGCCAGCGTTGACCTCTTCGTCCTCTGCCTCCCCGTTTTTGTGATCCACTGCTAGAGTCACTGGACACGGAGCTGTCGTCACCTGAGGAATTAGACACATTGGTCTCCTTGGTGGGTGGGGTGTAGTTCTCCTCCGAGTATGGATAGACTTTTGCGTAAGAGAATTTTTTAAGGTCTTTCTCGAATTTTTTGAATTTGGATTGAGTCAGGTAGTCCTTGTACTCATTGATCTCTCTATTCTGATCATCCAATTTTTTCTTATATGACGTGATGGTGGCCTTAAAGTGTCTCTCTGTTTCTTCTATTTCGAGCATTAATGTGTCTGATAGGCGTTTGGCTGTCTTTAGGATGAGTATCATCCAGTCTCTGGTGCAGTGCCATGCGATCTGGGCCCAGTCCTTCCTAAAGGTGGGGTCATCAAGGAAGATCCTGGGTGCATTGGACACTAGAAGTCCCCTTGGTGCTGAATTGGTTCTGGGGTATTGGGCCAGGATTGTCCCGTGGAGGATAGTGCGTATTCTGTTGCGTTTTTTCTCTGTGAGGGTCTCCCAATCAGTGGTCTGTGCGATAGTGCTAGAGATATTGAAATCTGCTTGAAATGACGGGTCAGATAATATGTCTGCCAAGTCATTTTCAGTGAAGTTTAGGCCATGGTTTTCGGCCATGGCTGGAAATGCTCTCACAGCTGCGCGCTGCCAATACGTGCGTGTATCAAGAGGGAGAGAGAGGACCAGATAGCTAGTCCAGATCCCCGGTTTATATGTAGATTAATCAAAAAGAGACTAGCTATGGGATGGGGTGGTATGATGTTTACATTGTAAAGATCATGGTGACTCAGGTAAGTTTTGTTGGTCAGGGGTGGCACCCATTGGGTGTCTTAAGAAAGCCCTCACCCACCAACCTAGTTGGTGGCATGCTTCATCATCGGGCCCACCCAGTGACACCTAGCGTGTCCCGGGTGTGCTACGACGCCTGAATACAGCGGAGCAGGTATGTCACTGTGTGTGCGGTAAGGGATGTTGAGAAGGTGAGTTTAAAACGGCTTGGCGGGGGTCCCTGTACCCGGTGGGTAAAAGACTTTATTAATAGGGCCTCCGTCAGCGGTTAAAAATAAGGCTGTGGGACGTAAGAGGCGAGTTACGACCTCTCACGTCCTTTAGAATGTCAACATGTTTCAGCCAGTGCCTTATTGATATGCTGGCTTTCTTCAGGACAATAAAAATGGGTGTAGGTGTGATTAAAACTAGTGGGTGTGTAGTGTGGACTATGTGTCTACACGCCCTAAAGTGTATCTAACTGTGAGAGGGGGGATTCCCTTCTCAAGATCACCTGTACATGTAACATAAAAGACATGAACAAAACATACAAGGAAAAAGAGTCACTATGAGGTATGAACTTCATATCATGGCAGCCGGCTTAATAGCGATGGGGTGCAGGCTATAAGCGGCTCAAGTGTAATGGTATTGGTGGTACCATTATGGTGACATATCGCACTAGAACTGCGTTAGTGGAGTGAAAATAAAAACGAAATTTCTGTAATAGTGGTATAAAAGGTGAACACATAGAACACAATGAGGCGTAAGGACTGTATCTTACGCTAGTTGTAAGTGGTGTCCTCTTCAAGGTACTTTGAAGTGGCAAAGGTTAAACCCTATGGGGAAATAAAGGGTAAACCACTGTGGTTAGGAGACCTGTAGGGAGAGAAAAGGCAGAGCTTACCCTTGGTCGAGGTGGTAGTGGCAGCATACTCACAGGATTACTGGTCGATACCGGCTGTAGACCTAATATGCCTCCTTCTTGGAACCGGTGAACAGTGGCATCTGTTCCTGGTTTTTATACTCAAGGTAATTGGTGTGGCGATTGGTTTCCAACTGCACACACAGGCTGCATTGGCAGACTTGAGACATGTTTAAGGGGCTACTTAAGTGGGTGGTATAAGCAGTACCGCAGGCTGACTAGTAGCATTTAGTTTACAAACCCAGTGTACATTGTCTACCACTTTAATAGAGACTTCCATGTAATTTAAATATGTCAATTATGTGTAAGCCAATTCTACCATGTCTTGAGGAGAGAGCACACGCATTTTAGCACTGATTAGCTTTAACGTGTGACATGTTTGAGGTACTGATATGTATATGACCTGGTTGAATACATTTTTGTATGTGTCTATGCTTAAATATTCACCATTTCTCCATACAGGCAGACTGTTTGTCCATGAATGGGCTCACCTTCGATGGGGCGTGTTTGATGAATATAACAATGACAGACCATTCTATATATCTGGAAATATAAAAGCAGAAGCCACAAGGTAATATTCTGACTCACTTACAGTGCCCTGTTTCACACACTACAAGGTTCTCGTTAGGTATACTGTGTTTGCTTAAGCATGAAGGTTGAGCATATATTTACCAGTTGCGTCAGTTTTGAAATGGTCACCACTCTCTTTTTGTTCCAACAGAGACACCTCCCTAAGAGCACTGTTGAATTCATCATTTAAATATGAGACTCTATACATGTGCTACAACAGTTTAAAACACCATTAAGAATAAGCATTGACAAAGTGTACATAATCCATGCACACAGACATACAATATATATCACACATCCATGCACATTTGCAAGCATATCAACACTAATACAGGCATCCAAGTAGACACAGAACAACATGCTTTTAGGTGCCTATACACACACAGACTAACACACAAAAATTCAGGTACCAAAACACAAAGGTTTACATACACACTAAGAGGTAACATGCATACAGACACATACACATGCTGTCACGGAAACAAAAACCAGGCCTTCATAAATGATAGGATTGTGAACAGATCAATAGTTGTATGAAAGTGAAATTTACAAGTGCAGGTAATATAATGTACCTACTGGATAACCGCTATTTAGCTGACTGTTTTGTCAGGAGTTTACTACTCCATGAAACCGTTTTAAAGTAGGGGTTACTTGTGCTTCCCTGCTACAAGTCTATGAGGAGAATCCCTCTTCGCTGCCTCTTACGCCGTCTCCGTTGGTACACAACCAACGGAGCCGGCGTAAGGGGCAGTGAAGAGGGATTCTCCTCATAGACTCGTAGCAAGGAGGCACGAGTAACTTTCACTTTTTTAGCATATGAAAATTCTGAAAAAGTAGAGAAACGTGAGTAAGGCGGGGATTTGTGTACCCCAGTCCTGAAGAAGGTGTTTTTACACCGAAACATGTTGACACACACATAGGAGGTGGCGCACATAGGTTACGCCAATACCTCCTCTCTCACCTTTTTATTAGTACCAGCCCGGGGACCAAATAAAGTTTTTTGTTACCCCACGAACCAGTCACTTTTTAAACTTCACTCACTATCAAACCCCACCAGAGCACTCACTTATAAATTCCCTCACCCACCCCACACATAGCCACTGTAAGTGCTCCCACGCAACCGTAGGTTGCAGCACGCCGCATCCCGTAGAGGGGTGCGAGGACCCCAATGATGATGCATGACACCAAGGGGCCTGTTGGTGTGTGAGGGGTACCAACAAACAACCAGTGTGTTCCCAACCATCGTAGGGACACCCCTTCCCCCTTCCTAATGGAATCATTTTGTTTATAAAACGAACCCAGGGAGAATGAATCCATTTAAGATAATTCTCTCCCTCCCCCTTTTGTTAACATTTTTTTTCATGGTCAAGACTTACCTCACCTATGTGATCAGGGACCATTGCAGATATGTGACAGATATTCTATGGTTGGAGGTGGCAGTCGTATCCAAAGTGTCTGAGCTCATGACCCAACAATTGAAAATAGACCAGACCTCATTTTGCCATCTTGCCTATCATGAGGCCCTTCAGTGCTGGACAGCATTCCTTCACCAAGTATATGAACATGTTGATAAAAGTAGTACCATCCTGTATAGATTGGCCATCAGAGGCACTAGTCCCCAATTTATTTCTTCTATTAATGATGCTACTGGTCATTGATCCAGAGGTCATAGCGAATGCCTTTGCTGACTATTATCAAACACTCTATGCCCGACAGCTGAGAACTGGAGTGTGAGCTCACCTGGCCCTTCCTGCCTGATGTTCACCATTGCCGAGGCCAAGAATCTGGAGGTGGTCCATTACTTAAAACTGGGTAAAAAACCTAGGCCCTGATGGCCTCCTTCTTGAGTACCAAATCAATTTCTGCAAGGTTGTCATTCCCCACCTGTTCCACCTCTACAAAGAGCCGGGGAGCTCCAGGTCCCTCCCTAGGACCTAGACCTTGCGACTATCATGGTTATTCCAATGTCTCAAACTCCAGCACCCTACTGCTCCAGGTGCCACACTATCTCATTGATCAATATTGACATCAAGATTTACATCAAACTCCTCACAAACATACTTTAGCCAGTGCTTAACACCCTGAGTTACTAGGACCAGTGCAGCTTCATGCCCAAATGGAGCACAATACCCTGTATCTGTTAGGTACGTACTGCCATGGCCAATAACCACAACATCGAAGGAGCACATTGTTACTTGTGGACCTCGAAAAGGACTCCAACACAGTGGACAGGCACTACCTAGATTCTGTGTTTTGATACATGGGCTTCAGTGCCAACTTTTGCAAACTGTTTGTTTTTTAATACTCAAGAGCTTTGGTGCAAGTACGCATTAATGGGGTGCTTCACACGAGTTACCTATTTGATGAAGAACCTGACGGAGATGCCCACTATCCCCTCTCCTTTTTAACCTTGCTATTGAGCCTCTGGCTGGTATTATTCACTGCGATGCTCAGCTACATGGCAGGAGATGGAGCACGTCGCCTGAGCACAGGATTGATATGGCCGAGATACCCGCCACCCCCTCTCAACACAATCCCCAAGGATGGGAAACCGGAAACAGTTCTGCCACCTCGCATCGAAAAATGGCTGCTCCAACTGCAGGAATATAACTGTAACATCGAATACCAGCCCGGAGCAAAGAACCCAGCGGATTATCTCTCACGCCATCCCAGGCCAGCCACCCCGGAAGAAATGGATGAGGCCGAAGAAACAGAGGCATATGTCAAATGGGTGGTCGCGCGGTCATGCCCGCGTCCCCTCTCCATAGAGGACATTGCGAATGCCACGGCACAGGATGCCTGTCTCCAGAGGGCCAAAGTGATCCTCCGAACGGTGAGTTGGCACCGAGCCAAAGAGAGTTGGAAGGTGCTCACACCAGAAGCTCAAAAAATCATGGAGAGCCTGTATCACGTCCGGGAGGAGCTCAATGAGGAGGAAGCAGGGTGCCTGCTAAGAGGGCATCGCCTAGTGATACCTGTGGCCCTAACTGACCAGGTGGTACAACTGGCACATGTGGGCCACCAGGGAATGGTTAAAACCAAAGCCCGGCTACGGACAAAAGTGTGGTTTCCCCTAATGGACGACATGGTAGAGAAGGTGGTGAGGTCATGTGCCGCTTGTCAAGTTACAGGAGATGCTCCTTGGGAAGCCCCGATCATAGCGGAGCCCCGGCCCCAACGACCATGGGAGAGGGTCAGTATGGACTTAGGCAGCCTCCCGGATGGAAGGCACACATTGATAATGATCGATGACCATTCCAAATATCCTGAAGTGGAGATAATAACAAGCCTAAATGCTGAGAGCGTCATCCCCAAAATTGAGAAAATTGTTGCCACTCACGGGGCCATGCGTGAGCTTCGCACAGACAATGGACCCCCGTTTCAAGGACAAGACCTGGCCACTTATCTATCATCCCTCGGCACTTGACATCGACGAATCACCCCTCGCTGGCCTCAAGCCAACGGGGAGGCAGAGCGATTTATGAGAACCCTGAACAAAGTCATTCGCATTGCCCATGACAAAAGTCAGTCAGTGGAGATGGCCATTTTCACCTTTCTCCGAAGCTACCGGCAAACCCCACACTCAACCACGGGGATAGCACCAGCCCATATCCTCATGGGGCGAGTGGTGACAGACTCCATCCCTCACCATCCACGGTGGTCACCGGAAGGGGTGAATGAAAACAGGATTGCGAAGAAGAGAAAGGCCACTTTTGCCAAAATCAGCCAGAAGAGAAGGGCGGTGATGACACAATTCAGCAGAGGTGATGCAGTGCTTCTTCGCAACAGGGTAACCAGTGGCAAGTTTAGGCTGAACTACGAAAAAGGACCGTGGCGAGTGATCGGTGTAAAAGGCACCCGCATCACAGTGGTCCGGGGACGGGAGACAGTAACAAGAAACATATCACATTTCAAACGCTTCCATCCGGAGCCAACTGCATCCTGTTCCCCACCGATTGCCAATGGAACTGAAACTGCAACTAATCCGTTACACCAGGAACTAACACCCAGCCACGAGGTCACCCAGAGTAGCAATTCAAGAGCAATCGTGAATGACGAGGTGGGTGATGGCGCTGGGGCCCTAGAGGACCTGCCAGATCCGGATGGGGCCGACAGGGAGGCGCCAGGAGTGGCCCCAGTCACAGAGACGAACATTCCGAGTCAGAGAGGGTCGCAACACAGGCTGAGAAGAAACCCCACACCCTCCTGTCGGCTGCGCGACTATTTCACGTAAGACTGTTTCAAGGCAAGATTATATGAGTGCTATGTCTGTGATCATGTTCCACAAGTTCGGAATCATATCTGGAAGCAGAATGTGTCAATGAAGAACATTATGATGGACGGTTCGACAATGTTGTTGTTGTTGTTGTTGTTTTTCCTTATTTTAGGAGGAATGTTATGTTCCTGGAGTTGGCACGCCCCTGACGCCAGGAGCGTGCAGCGTTGGGTCATGTGACTTACTATAATAAAGAGAGGCCCAGCACGCACGTACGCATTCAGACGCGCGCACGGAGAGCCACAAAGTTATTCCCAGAGTCCGTCTCAGTTATTTCTAGGGCCACGTGTTAGGCCTAGGTAGACCTAGATGCCCCGGAGTGTAGGCCCCAAGTTGTTACCCCTAAGGCTGTCACTCCCCATTTGCAGGACACAACATCTACGTTCTCTTCAAGCCTGTCAGACATCTGGGTTCTGCTGAGGTGATTCTGCGCATGCTGTGAAACAAAGTCCACAGCTGTTTTGTTTCGTGGTGGTCCCTTCTCTGCAGGGGAGAGTTTCTCTTCAGCCTTCAGAGAAATTTGCTGCCTCCCTTGGTCGTCGTATCCTGTCAGCCTTCCTTATGTGAGAGGGAATTTCCGGTGAGCTCATCGGGGGACCTAGCTGCTTCTCATCAAGTGCCTCCAGTGTCTTCGGGCAGTGTTGGCGCCCTCTTTGAACACCCTTCGCTCGTCCCTGCCTCACAGCGTCCCCCTCACAGTGCCACACGCCTAATTCCGGCGCCTCAGCCGCCTCAGAGCCGCCAATGACACAACCTTCCGGATCTCCTAGTGTCACAGTGCATACGGCGACATCTACGCTCCAGCTACTAGCGATGGTCCACATTCTGTAGAGGGAGATTTATTTAGCACTTTGAGGCATTTCTTCGTTTAAGTAAGAACTATCTTCTAGCCTCATTCCTTTGTCTGGTGGCGACTTGCTCACCACAGTGTAACCCGTTCATTGTGCAACCACTGGCAAGGTTGAGTGATCCTTTTGCCGGCTTATGGTGTCCCGGGCACTCTAGTATCTCCTTTCATTACCCTTCCGGCGAATCCTTACTGGTGGCTATTGTTCTCCTGTTCACATGTTCTGTGTCTTTTAGGGGGCCATGCATGTGTGATTCATATATAGGGGACCGTGTCTGGCATACCATTATCTTATATTTTTGTAGCTCTGTGATTTCGAGGGCTTTGTGTGCGAGACTGACGTATAAATAAAATTCAGAGTCTCTGCTTTGTTCAAGTGATGATCTAGCACCCTCGTGTGTCCAGTGGTGAAAAGGACAGGAACTAAATCGAGCATTTTTGCTGGTTGTCAGCCTGTGGGAAGCCGTCTTTGCTGACCTGTTCCCCACGAGTCTTGGTTTTTCAAAGATCCTGCAATACCAGTCCCTTGGAGTGGATGCCCCTACTCAAAGACAGTGTACTGGTTTACTTCTATGCTTTGCTGGTATCTGTAATGCTGGCAACGGTCTAGTTGCCGCACGCATACACGCACTCCCACATCCGCAGGCCAAGCGTGGCCTGCGGGGTCAAATAAAAGGAGGACAGGCGCTCGAGCACGTCACTTCCGACAGTGACACTGGTGTCTGCCTGATTGCTGAGCCGCTGCGCGACCTGCCCCTGCGCAGCAGCAATAGCCCCCTCTAGGCCGGAGGCGGCCTCACATTGCTGTACACAACAGTATCCTTTTGTCAGTGCTTAGTGTGGGAAAAGGGGAAATTGTTCTCCACACGGTGATTCCAACACCATTACTCCATGGGCATTGTGTGTGCACCCATTTCCGGTGAAACGCACACCATAATTTTCCTTCTTTACCCCTCGGGGAGCAGCAGTTCTACAGTACACACTACTTTTCTTGTGAAACAACTTCTAGGTTTGTTTAAAGTCTCAGGTTGTTTCTTACAGGATTCAGCTTTAAGTGCAAACTGCCTGCATGCTTCAATTATTAAGAGTCTATATAAGTATAATGCTAACTGTGTAATGTTATACAAGTAAAGCCTTCCTGCATGCTTCATTTATTAAGAGTGTATTTAAAGAAATATTGGGGGGATTGCTACTGTTCATATTTTGTTCTGCAGAGATTGTACTTAACTTCCTGTATCCTATGCATTGTGGTTAGTTATCTAGTTACCCCTCTCCTGGTCCCCTATTTATAAGTAATTTCTTACTGAGCTTTTTAGCCAACAAGTAGTTTCCCATTTTGGAGGATATTTATTGTAGAGGGAAATTATAGGTTGTTAGAAGTTCTTTCAAGAGTTCCACCATAGTTCTATTCCTCATTCCCCATATGTGAAGGAGCCACTGTCCTGCGGTTTCATCATCTCTGGCTGCGTCTTCCATGAGCCAACCGCCCTTCTTCTTAAACAAAATTGGGGATCCTGAAATCTATTGGAAGGATTGGATTAATTTGTTTGATTTTCACCTGATTGCCATTGGGGGAAAAGTTTTCTGCTCTCTGTAAGCAACATGTTGTGCTACATAATCTAGGAGTTCAGGGTAGGAAAATTTACGAAACCCTACCTGATCCTGAGTTAGAGGATGATGAGGTTAATTTGGATGCATTTAAAATCACTCTTTTGAAATTAGAAACACATTCCGGGGACAAAGTGAACGTGGGCCTAGAGCGACACAAGTTTTTTACTCGTGTTCAGGGCAAACAAGAATCGGTCACTAATTACATAGCTGCACTCAGAGGCTTAAATCAATTGTACGAGTTTGGCGAGCTTAATGACTCCCTCATCAGAGATCAGTTGGTAAGATGCACCCACAACCCCCATATTAAAGAGAAACTTCTTTCAAAAACACCTCCTTAAAAGAAGCCATCAATATTGCACAATCCATTGAACACACTGCTAAGTGTATTCTAGAAATGAACCCACCCAAAGAACCAGTCTGTAGTGTAACCAATATTAAAAGTACCTGTGATGATGTGATGACAACATTGATACTGAAATTAAAAATATCAAACCCAGAGAAATTAAGGCTGAAAAACATGTTAGTGTAACTGAGGGATTAAAATGTTTCAGGTGCGGCAGCAGCTACCATCATTGCACTGCCCGCAATTCTACATGTATGAAGTGTAATAAGAAGGGCCATTTCGCAAGAGTGTGCAAGGAGGGGGAGAAGAATCAGGTAAAAATGGTTTGCAGCGGTGAAGAACATTCTCCTAAGTATGTATTTCAAGTGAAGAATGCTGGGGAGAATTCCTCAATGGGTGATTCCACACAACATAAGTATCCTGAGTGTACCATTTACTTGAACGGAAAATCTTTGACAATGTATGCTGACTCATGTTCCCAACTTACATTGGTTAATCAAAATGATATGAATGACCTATTTGGTATCTCAAATCTCAATTTGTTGGAATCTAACATATATCTCATAAGTTATGCTAATGAACCTATACTCATGGAGGGTATGGTAGAGATGTGTATTACCTTCAGGGATAGAGCTACGTTTGGTAAGGTCTATGTTGTAAAAGAGGGGTCAAACCTGTTAAGTTGGCACCATCAAAGGGAGTTAGGGATCATTCTTGACCCTAGTAATAAAGATCTAGTCTGCCAAAATGAAAATAATCAAGATGAAGTTCCTGTCTTAACACAGAAAGATTTGAGAAATTGTTCTTCGGAGGGTAAAAGTGTAAGCGTGTCCAGAAACCCCTACATAGTACCGAGTGTACCGTGGACAAAAACTGCTTTAGAAGTAATTGGTCCTTTAGGTCAGTTGAAAACAAGAAATAAATTCATGTTTTTACTCATTGACTTCACGTCCAAGTGGATCAAGCACAAGTTTGTATCTGAGGCAGCGACTAGTACCCTCATTGAATTTTTAAAAGATTCTTTCACCAGTGAAGGTGTACCCGAAACCTTAGTCACTGGGAAAAATGTAATGTTTTCTTCTTTTGTAATGAAAAAGTTTGTTGAGAAGTTGGGAATCAAATACGAAGGTGCTGACATTTGTTCTTCTTTAACCAATGAGCTCATTGCGCACTCCGTTCAGATAAATATTAAGCACATGCTATTTGCTCTTGACAACAATCTGGATGTGGGCAAAACCATAAGAGATGCACAGTAATTTTCTATGGTAGCTTCAAGTCTAACTCTGGGCAGAGGTTTGCTTCTGTTTTCCGCTCACTATAGAATATGTAACCTGTGTTGAGGATGTTCCCCTCTTGTTCATGAAGCCTTTGAGAGAACATCCCCTTCCCCTTTCCTCCGGTCCTTTTTACCCCTTGGGTTTGTTTTCTGCAGGGGGGTTGAGCATTCCAAGTTTTCCTGTTTTTTCTTTATGTTGGATGAAGGGAGATGTTTTGTAATATTGCCTTTCATTTTCACTTGGTATGTTCTGCCATGTGTTTCCCCCCTCCCTTTTTGGTATGTGCTGCCAGAGCTTGCCTGGGAATGTTGGCATCCCTCTGGCAGTCTAGGAGAGATAATGACAGAATAAAGTTCTGCTTTTACTTACTTCTCCCTCAGGATTCTTCTTTATAACAGTTCCACTACTCTAGCACACCAGCCAGTAGCATATCGCAGTATGTTGTCACAGTTCGTATTGTTTCTGGAAATCCAAATTGTCAGTCTCTGTACCGCAAGATGGGTAGAGAGGAGACACCCCTTAATTAAAATTGTAAGCAATTATACTCCATAAATCGATCAATTATACGCCATCGATTCCAGATTTGCACCCCTTGACATCACCAAATTTGTCGGATCACTCTGTCCCATTGGTTGCTTGCGATAGGATGGGATGATGTAGTAGGTAAAATAAAACAAATCATGAAGAACTAATTAATCCTTTCCATGCCATTTTCCTTAGAGCTACTGTAGGTTAGTCATTCAATTATATGTTGCTTTCTAGAAAGTAGGCAATTTTATGCTCTCATTCATTGTCTGTCAATTCTCAAGTGTATGCTGTAGGAAGTAACATTTTTACTGCAAATCTAGTCAAGCAAACTACAAATGCCAAAGAAGGCGATTGAGTGTTAGAACGCAAGTGATAACTTTACAACAAGTTCTCATAGGCTTCAATCTATTCAGTTTGTAAGTTCATACTAGGAAGGAAGCAAAGTTTGAGGCCTTCATGAAATACAGCTTATGCACAATGAATCTAGAATTGTTGTAATCAGATGAAAGGTAATATCTCTGCACTATAAATTCTCCCTTTGATGGCAAGTCGAGCGATCACACTCTTATCTTTATATGATGTCACATTTATGTGTTGGATGTCTTCATAAGTTTTAGCCTTGATTGCTCTAGAGCTTTTAATTCATCACAGTACCAGCATTGTGTCTCTTCTAGTTAAATTTCCTACTGTCTTTCTCTTTATTCCTCTAGTCTCTTTTTCTAGTTTTGTATGTTTATAATATCTGGTAACCATCATTATTATTAGTAAGTAAATAGCTGTAGTTAGTATGGGTGTTAATATTTTTCTCACTAAACTATCTCCCAAAGTTGGAAAACATTCTCCCACAGGAGTAAATCCTTTGCCAGTAGATTCCCAAGCTCCGTCAACTTTGAATTCAGTTAAATCTTTTCGCAAATTAATAAAATTGCTAATTTATGAATTCAAATCCTTGCTTTTTTCAAGGATATAAGTACTGCACTGTTGAACGTTTAGCATTCAGCAGACTCCGCCCTCTTTTGTAAATAGGACTAATGAAAATCTGTTTTGTACCAATATAGATCTGATAGCAACCATTTCAGTATCTATGACAAGGAAACTTCCTGCTGTATCAGCTGATAAATGATCAACTACAGTAGAAAGATTTTGAATTTAGTGAGAATTTAGAATCACACCAACTGATGGTATTATTGCACCGAAAATATCGCCAAATATTTCAGCAGCACTTATTCCCCTTATCAAATGGGTATGTTTAAATGTGTTGATTCCACTATCTTGTCTCACATATCCCCATATGGCAGTATCCATACCAATGTTTTGGCAGCCTATAAAAGGCATTTTTCCCACAGATATAGTATACCCCTGGAAAGACTGGCTCAGATCCTGCAAGATATATTTCTCCATCTCCCACTATTTGGAAGGTATGATCACATTCACTAGAACTAACTAACCTATTGTTAAATTCAGTTCTTCATCTCAATATGCATAGCTTTCCTTTATGTTGCCAATCCAGAGCCATATCAGAGTGTGCATCACCCTATTTAATACCCCCCCCCGGTGTGGCCAAGGTGGACTTTTTTAATGTATTTCAGCCTTTTACTTTATTTCCCCATGTTTATCTTCAACTGAATTGATAACGTCTTTTTCTACACTATGTAAAAAGCTAGTTAAATTATGTCTGTGTCTTTACCTTGTGTTGGTTGGAAAAATTCACCCCTAATTTCAGCAGTCTATTTGTCTGGTACAATGTTATTATTTTCTTATATGGTATTTCTGAAAATATTAAATTCAAATTTAAAAAATAATATAACATGCTGCATGCTCTGAACAAAATACACTGCATGTCATCATCATCACAAGCTTTATTTCTACACAAGAGTCATAAAAGCAACATAAGACAAAAATGACACAACCACAAAACTACATATAAATTAAAAAGTGAAAAAGTTACATTGACACAAATATACTTAATCATCATAAAATCGAGTTAAAACAGGGAAATAAGTCATAGTTTTAAAATACACAGAGAAGGCTTCAAGGTGCTGGGAGAATTGCCATTGTTTAAAAAGATAAAAAGTAAAGTGCTTGTGCGTGCTAATATTTTCAGCAGTAAATGTTAATAGGTTATAAAATTGGTTGCTGGCTGAACGGATAGAACTACTACATATTATTTACAAGTGCTTTTCTTCGTATCAGCCACGCTTGGCCCAGATACTTTGCCATACAACAAGATATAAAAGGTCTGGTGTCAGTTTTGAGAATACGAAGTGCAACATGGTGATCCCTTGTTCCAAGATGCTGGCAGAGCGGGCTCAACCATTTTTCCCGCGATAATTTGTATGCCGGACAGGCAAACAGGATATGTGCAATACTTTCCACTGGGGCCAGACAACTAGGGCAATCTTCCATCATTGATGGACCACTTTGGGGTCACCTCCCCTACTGGGAGAGAGCCGTACCTGAAGTGCAAGTAGAGTATTCTAACCCTCAGCACTTTAATTAAAGCCAGGTAGGGTTCAAAGTGTCTACTTTGCTTATCTAGTTAGAAGTCTGTTGTCAATTTACCCATATTAGTTCTTCTAATGTCACATTGGTCCACCCATTCCCAGTAGTGGCGTATAAGTACCTCTCTCCTTGGAGGTTCCTGACTGGCCCAGCAACCACTGAGCCCAATTACCGAAAGCATATTTTTGGTGTCGGGTATCCAGCATATTTTCCCCCCAGTGTCAAGCCTAGTGACCTCAGTGAGTGCCTCTGCGCATGTTGAGAGCTCAGGTGTCCTCCTAATGCGGGCCCAGAATGGTGAAGGGCAAAACCTAGCTATGTAATTTATTGACCGCCTACCCATATCCAGAAATAGCGGGGTAAGGGGGATGTATTTTAGTGCTGACACTAGATCTCTTAAGAATTTATGTTCTGCTATGGAGAGCTTGTCCACTTTATTGTATCCCCGACCTTCAATGCCATATAGGGCAGCACTGACCACCTTTGCTTGGTACATCTGGAGGGCTGGGGCAACAGGTCTTGTGTGGGAAAGGCGATGTTCTTTGACCAATGCACCTGACGTACGCTTATGGGCCATCAACAACTTACCCAGGTGCGGCCTCAAAGACATTTTATCGGAGAACCTCACACCTAAGTAGTCAAAGGTATCAACCTTGTCAAGGGGGTCCCTCCTAGAAGTGGGCCCTTCCTGCAGTCCCTATGAGGATAAAAGGCCATACATTTGGTTTTGGTGGCATTTATAAGGAGGCCCCAGGTTTTGCAGAAGCAATGGAATCTGTCAACTAGGGGCTGTAGCCCTGCCGGGGTCTTAGATATCAACAACAATTCGTCCACAAACTAAAAGGTTGGTGTCTCCCCCCCCCCCAGGGTCGGTGGGTCCGCTGGCTCCTCTAAAAGAAAGTTAACCACCCTGTTCACATATAGAGAGAACAGGCTGGGGGCCAAGACGCAGTCCTGCTTCTGCACCTCATGTATCTGTCAAGAACATTTCAGCGCAAAGCAAACATTTCAGTGCATAGCAAACAAATGATAGACGGAATGCTGAATAAATCATACATTCACCTGTTGTATAGCATTTTAGGACCCTAGTGTAATTTTCCCGATTCATGCCCTTATATAGGTATAAATCACTATATCCTTATATAGGCATAGAAATCATAACCATATTTAGACATAGCCCATGCAGTCCAAATACGGCACGGCTACTTCCACTAGTTCCGGAAATCCACGTCGATGTCTTGGAAAACTCGGCTTCAGCAGTTAGGGACTTCCCCTTGCTTGAATATTGATTTGTCCAAAAACTTATGGAGTTTTCAAAGAACTGAGACTCTTTGATGACGTTGTTATGTCCGCCTTTACGTAAAAACTCAGCACCTCCAAGGTATAAATATGACCACACTTGCCCAAGCAAACACACAGTGGTTTGGAGCAGTTCGACTATCTACTTGCCCGACGCATCCTGCTACAGCAAGTGCCGACCCTCCAGCAGATGCACTGAAAGAGACGCTGTCTTTTCCCTTGCCGAGAAATCCAGCTCCAGTGTTTCCAAGCTCCCCTTGCGGGGTGTTGGGAAATCGAGTCCCGAGACTGACCTTCTTCATTCTAAACTAAGGTAGGGAGCTGATTAGACCCTAAGAGAAATCTTGGATAGATTCTTGGCTAAAGAACACTGAACTTATGCTACACCACACTTACTTCTTCCCTCGTACTAGACTTAGGTTAGGTACATCGGGGTAGGCGTATTTTAGAAGCACCAATTGAGTACTTTTAGTCTTTATTTATGTATGTATTTTATGGTTTAGAAACCATACCATGCTTTTACAATATTATTTTATAATACTCTTCTTGCTGTACGGATTATACTTTACAGCTAGTATTACGATTGTAGCAGTTCATTTCTTCTGCATGAGAAAGAAAACTGTTAAATAAATACTTTTATTGAAAACGCCTGTCTCTCTATTTCTCTGAACCTCTGGTGAAACAAAGCATGCACAAATGACTGAGTAAAATATCTATCTATTGTTTCCACGACTCTGAAGATCAGTTTTATCTTGGGGAAACAAAGTTGTCATGTTTATGCGGTTGTCAGAAACTAATCCCTTCTTGTGAACTCAAGAGTTTCTAGTGACCTCTGAGCTAGCTGGCACTCACTATTAAGTCTAATATATTTGATAGCGACCTAGTAAACATAAGTCCTACGTCAAATCTATAGGAGATATTATTTCAATGCAAAGAGCCTTTTGGAAATATAGGAACTACACTACATGGTGCCCAACATTTGGCAAGGCACTAATTTAACGCTAGATACTAGAGTAACTCAGTCGTGCTCTTCACAGAGACCCCTTTTTCCCATAAAATACTCCAATAGACGTCTAGGGTGAGTGGGTTAAAGGATAAAATATCCGCCATAACTAAGTAGGATGAAAAATCCTATGTATTAGTTTGTGGTTTGTTCAACGTTGAAGGATACAGTGTTCCAAAATATTGTGCACCTTATCTTTGTTTCCTTGAAACTTGCTCTGCAAAACTTTCAATCAACAAAAAGTCGGATAGCGACTCCGAGAACAGTGGAGCTGCAAGAACTGCAGCCCAACCGGGTTTATACGTTACAGGTTTTCAACAAAATGACCGGATGCTATAAACATCACGGAAAACGTACGGAAAACAATAGTCATAAAGCTTATAGGAAATTGCCTATCACCGAGAGGTGGTAGGGTAATTGTTGTCATAGAGGCACATGAATATCGGCAGACAGAGGTATTCTTTTCATGGATTATCTTCCCAAAAGCAAATCCAACAACATGTGTGTTCCAGTTCGACAACCTCCAGCGGAATACACTCCTTTCAAGGACATTGAAATTCCACTAACTTACCAAGAGCATCACCTCTGGTTTAAAGGCGCCCTACAACATCAAAATCACATTACCAGGCTCGGTCTACTAGGTAGACCAGGAGCAACATGGCCAGTACTAGCCAGCTATACACCACATCCTGACATTGAAAGAATGTCAAATATAGAACTGTTATTTCAGCTAAAGCAATTATTTAAAATCCATAGACAATTGATACAATATGTCATGCGGACTCTAACAGTCCAACCTGCTATAAGAATTCCACAGCACACCCCTCATCAGGGGGACACAAACAAAATAACATCACAGATATACAATCGGACATTGGTAAATTACCCACAAAAAGGGAACACATTCCATTCTGGTTAGCTCAAAAAATTACTCAAATTGTGGCAGTATTTCCTGATAGTATACCTCATGAGAAACAGAGGATTCTAAAAATCTGTTTACCAATGGGGATCGCACCACACCTGGAGGACTGTGACACTTGGGGTACAGTCTTTGCTGCAATCTATACAAAAAAACATGGTGTTCCGTAAATGGAGGTAATACCAGACATCCTGAAACAGATTTAAAATGAATACGGGTCAGAGCCTGCTTTAAATCTCGGTATGAAGTTACTGAAGTATTTCAAACAGGTCTCAGCTATAATATTAGCTAATATTAAAGGTGAAGCAGCATCAGTTGCAATCCGCCAAAAACTAAAAGAACGTGATGTAACTGAGCAACCATATGAACTGGCCAGAATAATAGAAAAATCCTTTGAAGAACAAGGAAGAGATAGTTTGGGAGGGAAACCAGTAAAGCCTGAACTAACAGAAAATCCTAAAAAAGTTTTATTAAAAACACCCTCACTACTCCTAAGAAGAAGTGGGAAAATACTAGACAGACACTCCCTAAAGAGAAGCTTTCTCAATCCAGAGGTAGGTCTCCTCAAAAGGAGCCCTCTGAAAAAAGGTATACCCTCAGAAACAGGGATAATTTGAGAAAACCTGATACGTATCAAGATACTGATACATGTTCCTCTCGTACCTTTCAGACTTCCTCGCAGAAATCCGGAAGAAGAGGACGATCAGAACACAAGGAAGAACGTGTGAAGTCCATAGACGATCAACAAGTTCAGAAAAATAAGAAAACTCAATTCACCAAAAAGAAGGTAGCAAGTCTTAAAATCAGACATGCCGAGGATCTTTAGGACACAACTCAAGAACGGGGAGTGGGCCCAGACAATGCTGGACAGTGCAGCAGAAGGTACCATAGCTCGCAATATCGTGAAGGATCATCTGGAGACAGTGGACCTGAATGAATGCATTCAGGTTGAAACTGCCGATACCAGGGTTAGTGTACCCCTTAAGTTATATGAAGTAACACTCCGGATAGAGGGGGACATAACTAGAAAAATAAAAGCACTCTTTTGGGGGAAAACTGTCCACGGGTTACGACATCCTTCTGGCTGAAAAAGACTGGCCACCTGAATTTGTCAGGGAGTGCCCACATGGCGAAGAGATAATTATGCCAGCCTTCTCAAATCATATTCCTATGCATAAAAAATACACCTATGCCAGAAAATGGGATGTAGCCCAGGCTCCAGCATTATACAAAAACCAAGTTGAATGGGATGAGGATTCTCCTCACCATAAGATCCAGTTAAAAAATCAACCAACTGCTCAGAAGCAGTATCCAGTTAAACAAGAATCTAAAAAACAGGTCAGGTAGATCCTAGATCAACTTGAATACCAAGGGGTGATTGAAACATGCACCTCGTCTATGAACAATCCTTTGTTTCCTGTCTCCAAACCAGACAATGCATATCATCTAGTTTTTGACTACAGACATTTAAATTCTTGTTGCAAAACCTTTGCAGTAGAAAATGCACACAGTGCAGCACTGATGAATAACAGGGGGTTTTAAGATAGCTAGGGTAGATCGACCCCTGGGCAGAGGGGGTGGATTAGCAGTTGTTTTTAGGGAGGGGTGGAGCTTCGCTTCTGAGCCTCCGATTGCGGGTGTAGGGGGTGAGGTTCTTCACTTTTCTATAAAAACTTACCCCGACTTCACCTTAGGTGGATCTCTGATCTACAGGCCCCCAGGCCAGGCTAATCACTTTCTGGACTCCCTAGAGGAATATATAGTGCCGCGGGCCTTAGGTTTCCCCAAGTTTCTTTTGGTCGGCGACCTAAATATTCATATGGATGACTCCCCTGAAGCCCGTAGGCTTGGGGAAATTCTCGAGCTTGCTCAGCTCAAACAATGGGTGACCGCTCCGACGCATGCAGGTGGTCATCTGCTCGATCTGGTTTGCTCCAACTTCCCCATTCAGTCCGTGATCGTTGAAAAAACAACCTGGTCCGACCATGATCTGGTCAGGTTTACGTGGGAAATGGCAGAACCCAGTCTCCCACCTCCCATCTGTCATCCTCAAAAGATTAACCTGCCCACGTTCAGACAGGCCTTGTCCAGAACCCGCCCAAAATCTAAGACGCTTCTGGACGATGCAGTCTGTGAGTTCAATGAGTGGGTACGGCAGGCGGTGACTGCCTCTACTAAGCAAACCACGCTGACTAGAGCCAGACGCTCTCCCTCTCAACCTTGGTTCTCCCCTGAACTGAGGGAGATGAAACTGGGGTGCAAAAAACTAGAACGAGCGTGGAGATGTGTATATAGCTCTGAGGCTAAATCCACTCTACGGCTCGCCCAAAAAGACTATTATGCAGCCATCAAGGTAGCTAAGGGGAACTATTATGCAGAGCGCATCGCTAAAGCAGATAACAACAGCAGAGAGATCTTCGCTATTGTCAAAAGCTTTGTGTCACCTGTTGCTGATGCTGTTTCCCTGCCGTCCTCTGGGCAATGGTGCGAGGAGCTGTCCACCTTTTTTATTACTAAAATAGCTAGGATTCAGCAGGACCTTCTAGCGGCTCTTCCCGCCGACTGCTTAGCAGCTGACTTGTGTCCTTCATTAGGTCCATGTCCGGGACAGCAGCTTATGAACTTCGCACAAATTGTGGAGTGTGCTGTTCTCCCTCTCCTCCAGTCCCTGAAATCCGGCTCCCCAGCCGATCCGCGCCCAGCCCGAGTGCTTTTGGAGGTGGCGGAAACAGTCTGCGCTGAGATCACGCAGATAGTGAATCTCTCCCTGGCCGCAGGCGAGGTGCCTCTAGTTTGGAAGCAGGCCAAACTTCTGCCGCTTCTGAAAAAACCGGGACTGGATGTGACGGTTCCCGGGAACTACCGTCCCATTTCCCTTTTACCGGCACTCACGAAAATCTGTGAGAAGGTGGTTCTTCAACAACTGGAGAGCTTTGTTGAAACCTCCAATGCCCTCCACCCTGCTCAATCGGGCTTCAGGGCTGCATACAGCACCGAGACGGCGCTGGTGGAGATGACCGAGGCAATTCGGGACTGCCTAGACGGAGGTGGCAGAGCGGTCCTAATTTTATTGGACCTCTCTGCCGCGTTCAATACCGTCCCTTATGAGCTCCTCCTCGGCCGGCTGTCTGCCATTGGTATTGGGGGGGCTGTTCTAGACTGGCTGTCCTCTTTTCTGTCTGACAGGACCCAGCAGGTCTGGATGCCTCCCCACGCCTCTGAGCCTAAACCATAACTTACAGGGGTCCCGCAGGGGTCCACTCTTAGCCCCTTACTGTTCAATGTTTACATTACCCCCCTGGTTTATCTAGCGGAACAGTTTGGGGCTAAGATCATAGGGTACGCAGATGACACCCAACTGCTGTTCACCTGGCCAGACGATAATCTGGATACGTCGGCAGTCCATCTGTGTTTGTCCTCTGTATTTCGCTGGCTAACGCAGGCCCAGCTGAAGTGCAACGAGGACAAATCTGAAGTGCTTTTTTATGGTTCCTTCCCCACCTCGTTCAAGAACACACTGTGGCCTCCCAACATTCCCAGCCCGAAAGAGATGGGGAGACCTGCCAAAAACCTTGGCATCTGGTTCTCAGAGGATCTCAGATTCGAGGACCATATTAAAAAGCTTACAGGCACCTGCTTTGCCACTCTGAGAATGCTCCACAAATTTTTCCCCTTGCTCCCTAGGGATGCTAAGGAGACGGTTGCTCAGGCGCTCATATTGGCAAGGCTGGATTATGCGAATGCACTGTTTAGTGTCATTCCGACCTATTTGGTGAAACGCTTGCAAATTATCCAGAATGCCGCTGTCCGTCTATTATTTAACATCCCTAGATGGAAGAGCGTCCGCGCTGAAATGCGCACGCTCCACTGGCTTCCGGTTGCACAGCGCATCCTGTTTAAATCTCTGGTGCTTGCGTTTCATGCAACTCACAATCAAGGCCCCCTGTATTTGAGAAAGAGATTTACCAGTTATGCCCCTGCACGCACCCTCAGATCTTCCACTCTGTTCAAATTGTCCCTTCCCCGTTTCAAACGAGCTAGACTCGGTGGCCAATCGATCTCCGTGATCGTGGCTCGGGCCTGGAACTATCGCCCTCACCATCTGCGCTCTATATCTACAGTGGCTGCATTCAAAAAACACCTGAAAACACATTTGTTCAAGAGTGCAATCTAAGATGCCTTCTCGCTGTTTTGCTGTCTACCTCTCCCGTACCCGCGCCAGGATACTCTCAAGTAACGGAGCGCGCTATAAAATGGTTTATACATACATACATACATACATTGTGCGCAAAAAATATAAAACCACATTAGATATTTCAAACGGTTTCTTCTGTCAAAATATCGCACCTAAAAGTAGGTACTTGACTGCTTTCTCAATTATGTGGACACAGCGTCACTTCTGTCGTCTCCCCAGGGATTCAAGAATAGTCTGGGGTAATTTTCAGAGTTACTACAAACGTATGATGATGAGGCATTAACGTACGTCGATGACATCTATTTTACAGACGATGATTTAGACAGGCACTTGAACAGGGTGAACACCATAATACTTGGCTTCGCCTCTGAAGGGTACAAATTCAATTTTAAAAAATCAAGAATTGCCTACCTGAACATACTATTCTTAGGATATGAACTTTCAAGTGAAGGCAAAAGCCTGGCAGCAAACTTTTTAGAAAAATGTGCACGGCTGCAACATCAATAAACGCTGAAAAACTTACAGTCACTTCTAGGATTCCTGAATTTCGGAAGAACTTACATTCTAAACTATGCAGAAAGGGATAAACCTCTCTACAAATTAATCAAACCTGATATCAAACAAACTAATTGGAATAAAAAACACACTGAAATTTTGCGTTCAGTGCAAACAGACGTGTTAGCAACAACCCATTTACAGACACTCATAAACGAATGCAGCCTTGTAATCCGAATCATCCCATGGAGATGCGGATTCACATACCTAACCTTTAATGAAGGTGAAAAGGTACCAATAGCTTACAAATCTCACTTGTACACACAAGCTGAAATGAAATTCACTTCAACAGAAAAAATCTGACAGCGGTCCTAACTGCAGTCGCAAAAGAGAGAGCCCTCGCTCAGGGAAAACGCATAAAAGTCGTTACTCCTGTACCTGCCTTAGAGGCAGTGACAAAGGCAAGCATTCCGAATGTAAAAGCTTTACATCCAAGATGGATACAATGGGTTAAATCTCTTGCTGCAGCAGACGTTGAATATGTTTTTGACTCCTACTTGAAGACTCAAGAATTTCTACAATACGAACAAGAATGTCTTCTGCCCACTGAGATTCTGCCTCTAGAATATTACGGATGTATAATTAATATAGACGGATCAGCACAGCCCGCAATTGGGAGAAAACAAGCTTAAAGTGCAGCATGTGCGATTGTTGAAGGTCGCAGGTGCGATGGTAAATTCAGATCTATGGTCACAAAAACTCAATCTCTCTGTGACTGTACAGCTCAGCGAGCTGAACTACAGGCTTTCAAGATGGCGCTTGAAAATACCGATCGCTAATTCCTCACACTCATAGTGTGGAATTCGTATTACTACGTCCAATCTTTCAATGAATACTTGCAGAATTGGGTTCAAAACGGTTTCAAAGACGCAAAAGGTGGCACAATTAAGCATAAATTGCTTTTGCAACAAGTAGTTCTATTACAGAAAGAACTACAAAAGACTCACGTGATCCATACTCTAAGATATCAGCGTGATGGCGTTCACGTTGCAGGGAATTCAATGGCTGATGAAGCCACGAAGGCATCTGTGCAAATGGCTTCCGTAGCTGCAATCACTCGTTCAAAAAGAAAAATAGACGGTGAAGCACTGCTAGCTGTCAATGCTACAAGCAAAGGCTGCAGTGCAGCATTACCTCTAAACTATCCACTCGAATATTCATACATAATTGATGCCTACTCCGTTCCTTTTGCTCGAATCCTTGGAGTGGGGGATAGGGTAATTCCAAACAGGAATTGGAGAGGTGCTTGGATTCAGAAAGCACATATGGGAGAGGGTCTGATACATCAAGGGATCTCAAAATCTCTACTAAAATTAAAAGAGATGTACTGGTGGCCTGGGAAGAAGGCCCACATTTACGAATTTGGAATTAATTGCGATGTCTGTTACAGAGATCACAGCTTAGAGCTTCATCAGATTCCTGACTACAGTGTAGCCAGCCCCGTAACAGACACCATTGTTAGATAGCATTAGACTATCATGCTCAGACGTCCTTATGGACAAAAGTGGTCCCACAACTATTAGGACAAGATTCATTTGGATAAGGCTTCAGAGTCTTTATCGGCACATACGCAATCGGCACGCTACATTCTGACCAGGGTCCTGCTTTTAGCTCTCGAGCTTACAAGGAGGCCATGGCCAGATTGGGCGTTGCATTGTGTTACTCAAGTCCATTCCATCCTGAGGGAAATTCGGTTGTGGAAAGAAAAAAACGTGACATAAAGCAATCTATACTAGCTAGGGAATTAGGCTCGGGTGACGGGTGGGTCAAACATCTAATAAGTGTCCAACGTAGTCTTAACAATCTGCCAAGAAAATTCTCTGGGTGGAATCACTCCATATGAAGTCCTTTTTGGTACTAAAATGATAGTCGAAGACCTCAATCATCGTACTTCAGTGGTAGAACAAAAACCCTTTGATATCAAAGACCGTTTGGCTGTTTTGCAGGACTTAAATGAAACAAGAAGAAGTCTAAGCAACACCATACAGAAGCCAATGACTCGCAAGACCTGTCTGGATTCCAAAGATTGGGTATCTGGTCAGAGAAAAAATAGCAGACAAGTAGGAATTTGGGCCTTGTTACAGAAAAACAGTACCTGTACCATCAATCCACTGATTGAGAACAGTGTTACTGCCGCCCCTTGCTGGAAGAAAGGAGAACCGGTTTGTATCAATTGACCTGGAAAAACCACACCATGTGGCCGATAATAAGTAGTAGGCCCAGTGGACTTCAAAGATGTAGCAGACGACTAGATTTTGCTACTATCCAAGAGGTTCAAACTGAAAGACTCATCACTTTTGAAGAATCTGCAGTGAGAAAAGAAGGACTATGGAACAAAGCCATGGAACTTGTGTCTCTTGAAACTCAAATAACAGTTCATCAAGAAACTCCAG
The DNA here is from genome assembly GCF_964263255.1 of Lissotriton vulgaris. NCBI lineage: Eukaryota > Metazoa > Chordata > Amphibia > Caudata > Salamandridae > Lissotriton > Lissotriton vulgaris. The sequence goes on along the minus strand of NW_028248991.1, from coordinate 641,095 downwards.
TCTACAATGATGTAGCATCTGACTATACTAACCTGTCAAGGGAACAAGCAGCTCCAGTGATTTCAAATAATCCAGATGCAATACCAACAATTGACAGAACTGCCTCTGGCTATTTTATCAACGTTGATACCTTTTCTAAGGATCCCAGTGAGCCTGAAACAACGCCAACAAATAAAACGTTCAAGGAACAAGTAACAGAACTTTTTCACCAGCTTGCAAATTCATATCTAGTTTCACCATTGGTTGAATTTTGGCTTATGTTAGGTGTACTTTTTCTCCTGCTATGGCTCATTCTTGTTTTAAGTTTGGGAAACCTGATAGATGGAAAATATAGTAAAATGGACACAGCAAGTAAGAACATCAACTTGCTCCTGAAGCCGCACAAATCATCTCATCCCGAACAAAGAGACCTGTCATCAGTAAACATCACAGCCGTTCCTCTACCTGGCGGTGTTATATGGGACAGAACTAATTATGACGTTAATGGTCCTGTCGAGCTGCTGAAGATTCCTCACCAATTTAAGGTTTCCTTTAGTGATTTTGTTTTACCCAGCACATTTTCTGATGATTGGGACTTTGAGACTGTTAATAACATGATGGCAGACTTAGAAATGTCAGCGACATTTGCAAAATATGAATACTTAGAAGGTTCTTCAGATTATGAACTAATGTATTGTTTTAATCATTTTAGTCATCATTATTTGCAAAAATCTGCAAACACTAGAAATGTTTTAACTTATAATCAATGGGAACATTGTTCAATACCACCAAAGGGTAGCTCAAAAACATTCTATGAAAAAAGTCCATACTTCTCAGGCTTTAATGTCACAAATCCAGAAACATTTTACTTTAAAAATGTTTATAAGACAGGACTGAAAAGTATGTTGACCAGTACTAAGCAAATTTATTTGCGGCCTTTTATGCTCAATTGTCCACATTAGGTTTTGACTTTTGGAAAGACAACATTGAGACAAAAACTGTCTGGGGCACAAAACACTGGCAGGTGCAATGTTTAGAAGCCTTATTCAGAGCCTACATCATCCCAGAACAAATAATGTTTTTAAATTAAATTGTTCAACAGACATCTTGTCTTGGCCTGGCTAAGATACAAGATTTAAACAAACCGTCCATACCTAAGTCCACACCAGATAGTAATAGAACTACAGATGAGGAGGTAGACCTAAACTAAATTTTGCAACAAAACAGAACTAATCCTGATTGGAAAAAATGGTTAATCTTGCCCACAGACACGAATAACTGTCAATATCGATTCCTGAATAAAACACAAGGGTTTACAGTAGCTAGGCCAGATCCAAGATATGTCCAGAGACAACATCCAGGGATAATACCAAATTACAGTGTAGGAAAACTAAGCCTTGAGTGGCTACAAAAATCTGCACTCCCAGAAATAAAGCAACACTTATCTTTGCTCAAAAATGGCATTGATTTGAGAGACTTCTTACAAGGGCCTCCCAAACCATGTCATAAACATTACATATACGCAGGTATTTATGATGCTTATAATGAAGCATGGAAAGTCACACAAATGGAAACTGCAGAACGAATACGAGAAATTCATCGTATTAATTTAGTGAAAGCTCTCTCTGTAGTTGACAATGGGTTAACAACTCTGTCATCTGAAGATCAGTTTTATCTTGGGGAAACAAAGTTGTCATGTTTATGCGGTTGTCAGAAACTAATCCCTTCTTGTGAACTCTAAAAAGTTTTTTAGTGACCTCTAAGCTAGTTGCCACTCACTATTAAGTCTAATATATTCGATAGCGACCTAGTAGACATAAGTCCTATGTCAAATCTATAGGATATCTTATTCCAATGCGCAGAGCATATTGGGAATATAGGAACTACACTACACCCCCCCAGTCAAGAGATCTGTGTTAAATCTATCATTCTTTTGCTCACCATGCCACCCCAGTTTAGACCCGCCCTTATACAAATCAGTCTTGATCCTGTACCTCATGGGAACAGTCCAGACCGAACTGCCAAGCCAGGTCCTCCCTGGACCGGAAACAAACATCCTTGAACCGGTTTCTGGGTATTATCCTTCATCAGCCAGGCTAGCTTAAATCCAGTGGCACAGTGAGCAAGGGACCCACTTCAGGGCATACTCAATCCACTTATGGTGAAAAGTGCAATCCAAACAAATGATGGACAGAATGCTGAATAAATCATACATTCACCCCCAGTCAAGAAATCTGGGTTACATCCATCGTTCTTTTGCTCACCATGCCACCCCAGTTAAGACCCAGCCATAAGCAAATCATTCTTAACACTGGGCCTCATGGGAACAGTCCAGAACAAACTGCCAAGCCTATTCCTCCCTGGACTGGAAACAAGCATCCTGGGACCAGTTCTGGGTGTTATCTTTCATCAGCCAGTCTAGCTTGAATCCAGTGGCACAGTGAGCAAGGGACCCACGTCTGGGCATACCATCCCACTTAGGGTTTTCAGCAGCTCGTCTGGTAGATCTGCTACAGAGATTAAAAACCAACATGTCATACTGGTGTAAATGATGGACATGTTCAGTTTATCTGCAAGCAGCAGATTTTCCAGCCATTGGGGTGCAGTGAAGTTGTGAAATGCTTGGCTGTTCCAGGGCAGAGCACAATGTACAGCTGGAAATGTAATACTGTTTACCAGCTAGCCTGCCTGGCCTTCGACTGCCAACAGTTGTCGAAGGGGGAGCAGTTGATTTCATGCTGATGTATTTTATGAAGCTTTAAGAGGTGCCGCGTCTTGAATTTTGCACTTAGTATTTTCAAGGATTTATATAATCTTGAATTGATGGTCGGCTGCAGGAGTGACCTGTTGGGAATGGAGTGTCTAGCATATGTTCAAAGGCATTTTTATTTAGTGTATGGCATGCTGAATGGCAGCAGGGGAGCTGGCAGGGAGTAGAAAGATGTTTCCCTCTGTCTTAGTTTCAGAGTTCAGTCTTGTTGGGGGCTTTGCACTGGCTGTAGGCACTGATTGTGAGGACTTTGAGGGATTGATAAATGTCCAAAAACTATTGTTCAATGGAACCAAGGTTAGACAATTACAGTTCTCTCTATTGCTTATAAGAGAGAAAATCATTTACAAATCTGGATGACATCATCAGATACATTGAATTTGAACCGAGGGAAAGACAGATGTTCTGGGTATGATTCTGAACTTCCCAGTTCTCAAGCTGACACAGCAAACATGGAGAAGCCCTGAGAGTTCCCACATATGGAGAGGGGAAGGCTTGTTGTTACTCATTTATGTTAAACAGCTAACAACCTTTTACAAAGCAAATCGTACTATCAGGTTTTAGGTGTAGGTCAGGTGTTGTTTTATATATCTGAATACAATAACATTGCAGAGAGAAACCAAAATACCATTCGGGTCGCACACTATGGGAATCAGAGAAATGTATTTAACGTGTTCTCCTTTAGATAGTCAACACATTTTTCATCCCACTTAAAGAGCTGTTTTCACACATTTCTATATGACTGATTGCAATCAGCAGCTGTGGGTACTTCCTGAAGCCTGGTTAGAGCAATTTCTTCTAAAGTCGATGCTGCATGCAGTGCAAGACACTGGGCAAGCACACTTTAAAATTCTGAAGTTTTTGTGCTGTACAGTTTGCACATTGCAGTAACTGTTGTATATACTTATGCAGTAAGATGTAGGGCAGTTTTTTATGTTTAATATTTCAAAAGTATACGTTCCTGCTGCTTTATAAGTCTTGCTTCATCATAAAATTATTTTTCTTTAAAATGCACCTTTGCCAATCTTTTTTTACATTTTTTTCTCTGGAGGAGGTTCCACTCTTGACCCCATGTTCGTCCAATTAGTTTGGCTGTGTCACTCGCTAAATAAAAGTCATTCCAAACTTTTATGCCACACCACTTTTAAATGTCACCAGCCGCCACTGAGTATCATAGCTGGATTTGGCACAACTGTACAACAGGGTATCACAATCTGATTAACCATGCGCAAATCCTGCATGATCAATACTTCCTGTTCTGTTTCTGAATTCCCATAATAGGTTAATTACATGGGATCCCCATGATCTCCCTCAAAACTCCTTGTTCAATCAATGACTTAATCAAAGGTGTTATACCTGCAATGGTGTTGGGGCTCACAATATATGGTGGAATACGTGGAAATTCTACATTTGGTTACAAAGTGATCCATATTTAAGCCACTCCTTTAATCAGTCCAATAATCTTTCCTGTGAAATCCCAAACTTGAGGTAACACAGTGTCTCTCAATTCTAAGGGTAAATCATCACATGTCAATAAAGGAAGTAACCTATCAATCTCAGTCTTTTGTGTTGCCATTTAGAATAGAATCTCTTCATCATTGGTATGAAACTCTATTCCTTTTGTAGTACTATAGACTGATCAATTTAATTTGCACATCAGGACTTGACCCAAAAGATTCACCGGACTGGAATCACATATCAAATCAAATTTCAAAAGCTTTATTCGACAGCAAGTCATAAAAGCAATATACATCCTATCACTACACAATAAATACTAAACCTAAAATTCATATATATTTAAAATACACATTAAACACTTTATGCTGTCACTTCTTGTACACAATAGAAAATATTCCATCAAGAATTATTATAAAAATTGATCATACATGGAAAACATGGTGACGATAATTCATTAAGCTGCATCAGATAGTTGTAAAGTACGGGTGCGAATAGTCCAGGCCCATCCTAAAATTTTTGCAACAGTGATCGCAAAGTAGGGTGTGCAATCTGTTTCCAGTATTCTAAGCGCCTCTATGTGCCTGCGTGTCCCTAAATTGAGACACACTGGTTTTATCCATTTACGACGTGGGCTGACATAAAGAGGGCAAACAAACAGCAAGTGAGAAACATTCTCAGTTAGATCTTTGCAATAATGGCATTTCTCATCCTGGTTCGCAGACCAGTTTTGTGTAAATGCGTTTAGGGGAAGAGTCCCAAATCTAAATTGAAAATACAATTTTCTGTCGAGTGGCTTTTCGATAATGTCCCAGTAGGGTTCACTAGATGGTACTGTTTTGATATCAAGAAAATGACAGGTTAATTTGGAGTTGGATCCAGTACAAAAAGCAGATGACCGAACCATGTCCCAATACATTTTCTTCAAAATAGTCTTTGATGGGAAACATGATGCATTGGTATTAGCCCATAGGTGGTCTATATCCAGCTTAGTTAATAGACCCCGTATTTCTTTAAGCCACAAGATGGTATGAAAGCGGTCAGCATTGATGATATCCACTAGTGCGGCAGCATAGTGAGCTAGTTCCGGGGTTGTCATTATCCGTCTCCAATATAAAAGAGGGCGTAGGCGAGCTAAGTCCTCTATACTTTTCCTGCCGAGATCAAGCAACAAAGGAACAGTGGGAGTACTTTGTGGTGCCCCAACTAGGCACGCAAGAACCTATTTTTTGCCAGTGACAGATCCTTCAAATTAGAGAATCCCCATAATTCCGATCCGTACAGTGAAGCGCTTATCACCTTCATGTTATAAATTTCTAAAGCAGGGGTGATTGGTTTAGTCAGTGAGGCTCTATGTTTAAGCGCTACTACACCTGCTAACTGATGGAATTTTAAAACTGCCATGTCGATATGATTTTTCCATCTCATATTACCCTGAAGGGATATTCCTAGATATGTAAAGGCCTCTACCTTCTCTAATGAGATACCATTAAAAGTAATTGAGCCTTTGAATGTCTTCCGTTGGTTCATACATATGAACTTGGTCTTAGAAGTATTCAACTCTAGACCGCGGTTCTGACAAAACTCACCAAATGCATTAACTGCCTTCTGAAGCCCACTAGGAGTTCGTGATACTATAAGCGTGTCGTCCGCAAACATGAGGACTGGCACAAGAGCCCCTGCTAGTACTGGTGCATCGGTGGGGGACCTTCTTAGGTATTCCACAATGCCATTGATGTATATGGAAAACAATGTGGGGGCCAAGACACACCCCTGCCTAACCCCACGTTCCACAGGGAAAGGGTCAGTCACTTCCCCCTGTGCCTCCCACCTAATTCTAGCGTAGTTGTTTTCATGCACGCGGACAAGCAGTGTTAGCAGTTCTGGGCTTATACCAGCTTCAGCAAGCACACTCCAGAGTTTTGGCCGTGGAACTAAATCAAAAGCTGATTTTAAGTCAACGAATACAGCATAAAGAGGGCCATTGGTCAGGGTCACATTCCTCCAATAAAGGGCTATAAAAAAGAAAACCTGGTCAATAGAGCTTGTAAGGGGGCGAAAACCAGCTTGATATGGAGACAAAATATCTTTTTCAACTATCCAAGATTGGAGCTTGTTCTGCACTAATCGACCTACCAGTTTTTGTGCTGAATCTATAAGACTGATGGGTCTATAGTTGCTGGGTAGTGATTTGTCACCCTTTTTAAAAACAGGAATTATTTCCGCACCCTTCCAAGAGATGGGTATAGGTGCACCCTGGGCCACAGAGTTGGCTAGCCATTTAAAGTACTGACACCATGATTCCCGATCACTTAAAAACACATCGGCCGGAATGCCATCCATGCCTGGCGCTCTACCCCCTGTCACACAGTCTAATGCGATACTGACATCTTTTATGGTAAATACTTGGCAGTTGTAGAAGACCGTGGGGGGTAGGGTATAGCAATCTGCAGCTAAGTTACAGGTATACTGTGGCTTAAAAAAATCTATCCACAGGTTTTTAGCAACATTATTTTGGGGGGATTCTGCTGTCCCTCCTCTGTCCCACTTAACAATTGCCCAAAATTGCTTTTGATCTTTAGCAGCACAAGCAAATTTCAAGTCACGCCATTGATCCTCATCCCCCTGTTTCTTGGCTTTTTTGGGGGCTTTTCTATATATATCCCTGGCCTTCCTCACTCCTGTAATATTCCTAGACCTGAGTTCGGTACTAAGATTCTGTAGGGCTGTTCTACAGGATTGGTCATACCACCCCAGCTTAGGTAACTTTTTCGTAGCCCTGCTTTGTTTTATTGTTTTCAAAAAGAACCCTTGAAGCCTAGTAAAAAAATTAATGTGAGCCTTTGCCATAATTTCAGAGAAATTTGGTTTATTACTATGTAATTTCAGGTTATTTACTTTCTCGGCCACTACTCTCTTAAGATCCTCAAACTTCTCAGGATCTTCTACCAATCTACCCCATTTTACATGGCGCTGATTGTTTGAGGAAACTATATCTAAGGTCACCTTGTCACCCCCAAGACTTGATTCTCTCAACCCTAAATTAATTTGGAAATCCATGCAAAGAGGATTGTGATCACTTTCAATTCTACTTTTTACGATCATATCTAGCAGCCTATGCCAATCCCTGATATCCACCAGGAAGTAGTCTATTCGGCTAGTTGACCTTCCATTATCAAATGTGTTACTCCCCTGACGATCTGATGGGGTACGCCCATTTGCTGCTCTAAGTCCCCTTGCTAGGCATAGACTCTTAATTTGGATGGCCACAGCAGACCATCTCTTGACCACAGCCAGTTCAAGCTGGGGAACTCTCCATTTGATATCCTCCTCTGAGGCCAAAATCTGATCCTCTTGTCCTAGAGGTTCAAAAGTGGTAGTAATGTCACCCCCTACTATGATAGATAGCTGAGTTGGCAACAACTCAAGCTCTTGGTCAAGGACAGATATTACTTCAGATGTGTCCCCCCCCCCCCCCCCCCACCCCCTGGCATAGATATTGAAAATAGCCACCCCTTGGCCATTAGCCCACGTAATGTTGACTGGCAATATGTCGCTTGATGGGAGGGTCCTTTGCTGGATTTTACAATGTAATGATTGGCGTACCCAGATTGTCAAGCCTCCAGATGGGCGCCCTTTAGGATTTTTTATAGCTGGGATATAGAAGTTAAGAAACCCAAGCTGATAGACTGGACTCAATGACCATGTTTCCTGAAACAAGATAATATCATGGTGGTCGATAAAGTCACACCATTCTGGGGAAGTCAGTTTATTAGCTATTCCGGCGAGATTCCAAGAAAGGAAAATCAGCCTTGTCTTATCTGTAATTAGACATGCATGCCCTGGAGGTGTCAGCCTGTCTTGGCTTGCAGACACCAAAACAGCTTCGGGGTCTAGATTAACAGGGGGTGGTCTAGTGGTTCGAGAGAAGAGACTACGAGCCCAAGGTCAATATTTCTCTCCGAGTTGCTCACAGTCAGCTGTACAGGGACTTCCCTCTCTAGCCCTCTTTCATTTGAATTAGGTAGTCCCCTCCTTCTTACTAGGGGCGCAATAGACACACTGCCCTTCTCAGCGGTAGTACAGAAACTATCAAGCACTATTGAATCATTACATTCGGTGCTTTCACACAAACCAAGTCAATCACATTCATTAAGATTGGATAGTGCTGAGAACCTATTTTCAAGACTCAGACCCCAGTCACTAATTTGGCCACCCCTAACCCTTCTCTTTGTCACCAAATTCCACTTGGTCCTCAATATACTTGAATTCAGAACGTTTCCTCTTCTAGAATAGAAGAAATCAAGAGTAAGTGGGATTATGGCTGCAGTTCTACGTTGAGGGGGGAATAAATTTGGCAGGATGTTGGGGATTACATCAGGCCCTGAGAAATTCAACACTACACAGTCACCCCCAAATCTTTTAGGGCGGTTCCCTATCCAATCAACTCTTCTTTCCATGACTAATTCCTCCGCTAGCTGCTGCTTACCCCATGGGGATATTGCCATGTTGTTAGATAGCCAATGTAATGCTTTACTTAGCAAAGACGGTGTAGATTCCATCTGGCCAGGCTTCAAGGGTGGTACATTAGCCAAGACCAAGACAAGGGGGGAGGCCTCTACGATGAGCTCTACTGGGCCTTTCTCTGGACACAATGCAGTTTGTCCAGCTAGCCTTGCTGAGGGACCGTCTTCAGATAGTTCATGGTCCTCTACCTCTTGGTGATGAAAAGGGGGAGGGTTAGGTACTGTTGTCTCTCCACCCCCCACCATGGGCCCCACAGGTGCTCTTTTTGGCTCGACTCTACATGCCACTTGATTCAGTATATCTCCCACCTCCTCTATAGTTTTCTTTAGGAGCCCCCCTAGTCTGTGAACCTCTTCTGTTAATTGATCGATTTTTGCTACCAATGGTTTAATGATGGCCTTCATCTTTGAGTCAAACATGCTCACTAATTTCTTAAGCTGGACATCATCCAAAAATATACTCCCCCCGTTCTTCCCCCTTCCTTCGTCTATATCACATTTTTTGGGCGGAGAGGCTGGTCTTTTTCTGCTCTAACGCAGCCCACCGCATTTAGATTGTCCCTTGTTACACCCTCTAGTGACTCTAGGTGCAGGCACGGGCACTGGGGTCGGGGATTTTTCCTCTGCTATATCTGGGTCATCCTCAGCTACCTTTTCGGACACAGCAGTTGCCGATATATTCTGTATAAGGATGTCAATGTTGGTCTGGTCAAACATTGAAGCATCATTACTACTATCCGGCTCCAATGAATGTACTGGAGTAGGTTCTGGCAGAGGCTCAGGCCCAATGAAGACCTTCTCTCACTATTGATTTTTGCAACAACCTGTACTAGGTAATTGCCCATGGTGTTATTAGGTACAGTGGGAGTCTTTTGTTTAGACATAACAGCCTGTACTAATATGTTAGCCCGCTTGCAACTTAATGATTTAGTGCCCAAGAATAAATTAGAGTCCCAAATTAAACATGAAGCTCAATTTATCCACAATGAAGCAACAGTTTTCAAAATCTAACAGGGTGGAAAGTAGTGCGACTCACGATGTTTTTCGGGCAGAGGTCTTGGCCCAGTCCAGTCGCGTCCTGTCTCGGACTGTCTAAGACTGTCCGCCCTTTGTCCGGGCTTAGTCCGGCGTCCCGCTCGCGTCCCGCAACGCGAGCAGTGCAGGGCTTTATGCCCCCTCCTCGGGGCGGGAGATGCCGGTGGCACTGCGGTCGCAGATGGCTGGAGTGACGGCAGGGGGACTACACCAGTGGGGGGTTAGCTGTCGGCTGTCGGCGCTGCGGTTGATGCCCCTGGAACCGCTACTGTGCAGCTTTTCCCGGTGAGAAAGAAAGACGCCCACTCCACGGGCAGTGCAGGGCTTTATGCCCCCTCCTCGGGGCGGGAGATGCCGGTGGCGGCTCCTGCCGCTAAGCACCTTGGGGACTGTAGTCCCCCGCACTGCGGTCGCAGATGGCTGGAGCGACGGCGGGGGGACTACACCAGTGGGGGGTTAGCTGTCGGCTGTCGGCGCTGCGGTTGATGCCCCTGGAACCGCTACTGTGCTGCTTTTCCCGGTGAGAAAGAAAGATATCACAGATTTTTGCAGGTCCTCAAATGATCCAATTTGCACTTTAACAGGCTCACTTACAGGGGTTGACCTTAATCTATTAGACACTGCTACAACTTGGATTATTTTTCCTGAGTGGGGTAGATTGGGAACTTCTACTGTTCTCACTAAGGTAACGGGTAACACCAGTGTAAAAAAAAACAAAATAGGTGTTCCATTTACTTTGTCGTCCACATAAGGACCACTCTGGTCTACCTGTAAGGATGCTCTAAGCATGCATTCCTCCTCCAATCTCAGATATCATCACTGGGATAAATCAGAATCACTGTCATCAATCTGTATCAAGTATTGTTGGGTAAGCTTTAGGTTTGTGTCAATTTGATCATTGGTATGGAATCCCATGCTCACATTATATTTCTGTACCTGTCCATTGATGTGGGACATAGGAGCTTGAGGCATAGTTACATTTAATGTTTTCTGCCTTTGAGTCTTCTGATTTTGCATCATATCAACTGCATGGGTCTTTGTAGGTTGACCTTGTATTACCTGGCCAATTATCTGATTCCGCAGATTAAACCAACACTTGCGCTTCCAATGCCCAGACTTGCTACAAATATGACATGGGTTAGACTTTTTCAACATTTCTATTGAAGCCCCTCTTCCGCCACCTTGAGTTGTTGCATTTTGTTTTTGACGTTTTGCTACTCCCCGCATACCATTATTCATTTGACCATTTACCTGTACAAAAACAGAACAACCGGCACCAACTCCTATATAACCTTTTTTTGTTGCCATCATCTGAACCAACATCAACATTTTCTTCAATTTCTTATGCTTGGAAACCACATTATCTCTGTAATACTTTGCATACCAGAGAACTCATCTATTGATTTGCTTTGCCAACAAATTAAATGCTGTATCATTGCACTTTTTTGGGGCCTTAATCCATATATAAATCGTTATACAAAAGGTTCCATATCGTTCCCTGACACATTTTCCATTCCAACATATTTCTTAAATGCCTGCAGAAGTCTCTCAGAATATACATGCACTGTGTATTCTTGTGTTGTTCTATCAATCTTTACCCAATCGGTTTCCTTTGAAGAAATGTTTCCCTTTAAATAAAGAATGACCTGGTTATATTTTTTTATTACTTCAGGTGATGGTGCACCAGTTTTCGGATCTCCGGTTCTGCCTCTGGCCAAACTACTGCAATCAGTTTGTAGATCAATTGGGACCACAATGTCAACCAAGATAACTAAAACTTTTAACAAAACCTTTGAAACTTTTACAAATCTATCAACTTGTCTAATGTGATACTGACATCTTTTAAGGTAAATACTTGGCAGTTGTAGAAGACCGTGGGGGGTAGGGTATAGCAATCTGCAGCTAAGTTACAGGCATACTGTGGCTTAAAAAAATCTATCCAGAGGTTTTTAGCAACATTATTTTGGGGGGATTCTGCTGTCCCTCCTCTGTCCCACTTAACAATTGCCCAAAATTGCTTTTGATCTTTAGCAGCACAAGCAAATTTCAAGTCACGCCATTGATCCTCATCCCACTGTTTCTTGGCTTTTTTGGGGGCTTTTCTATATATATCCCTGGCCTTCCTCACTCCTGTAATATTCCTAGACCTGAGTTCGGTACTAAGATTCTGGCGGGCTGTTCTACAGGATTGGTCATACCACCCCAGCTTAGGTAACTTTTTCGTAGCCTTGCTTTGTTTTATTGTTTTCAAAAAGAACCCTTGAAGCCTAGTAAAAAAATTAATGTGAGCCTCTGCCATAATTTCAGAGAAATTTGGTTTATTACTATGTAATTTCAGGTTATTTACTTCCTCGGCCACTACTCTCTTAAGATCCTCAAACTTCTCAGGATCTTCTACCAATCTACCCCATTTTACATGGCGCTGATTGTTTGAGGAAACTATATCTAAGGTCACCTTGTCACCCCCAAGACTTGATTCTCTCAACCCTAAATTAATTTGGAAATCCATGCAAAGAGGATTGTGATCACTTTCAATTCTACGTTTTACGATCATATCTAGCAGCCTATGCCAATCCCTGATATCCACCAGGAAGTAGTCTATTCGGCTAGTTGACCTTCCATTATCAAATGTGTTACTCCCCTGACGATCTGATGGGGTACGCCCATTTGCTGCTCTAAGTCCCCTTGCTAGGCATAGACTCTTAATTTGGATGGCCACAGCAGACCATCTCTTGACCACAGCCAGTTCAAGCTGGGGAACTCCCCATTTGATATCCTCCTCTGAGGCCAAAATCTGATCCTCTTGTCCTAGAGGTTCAAAAGTGGTAGTAATGTCACCCCCTACTATGATAGATAGCTGAGTTGGCAACAACTTAAGCTCTTGGTCAAGGACAGATATTACTTCAGATGTGTCCCCCCCCCCCCACCCCCTGGCATAGATATTGAAAATAGCCACCCCTTGGCCATTAGCCCACGTAATGTTGACTGGCAATATGTCGCTTGATGGGAGGGTCCTTTGCTGGATTTTACAATGTAATGATTGGCGTACCCAGATTGTCAAGCCTCCAGATGGGCGCCCTTTAGGATTTTTTATAGCTGGGATATAGAAGTTAAGAAACCCAAGCCGATAGACTGGACTCAATGACCATGTTTCCTGAAACAAGATAATATCATGTTGGTCGATAAAGTCACACCATTCTGGGGAAGTCGGTTTCTTAGCTATTCCGGCGAGATTCCAAGAAAGGAAAATCAGCCTTGTCTTATCTGTAATTAGACATGCATGCCCTGGAGGTGTCAGCCTGTCTTGGCTTGCAGACACCAAAACAGCTTCGGGGTCTAGATTAACAGGGGGGTGGTCTAGTGGTTCGAGAGAAGAGACTACGAGCCCAAGGTCAATATTTCTCTCCGAGTTGCTCACAGTCAGCTGTACAGGGACTTCCCTCTCTAGCCCTCTTTCATTTGAATTAGGTAGTCCCCTCCTTCTTACTAGGGGCGCAATAGACACACTGCCAACTTGTCTATACCATTCAACTGGTTTTTCTCTCAACTTCGGGAAATCATTTGTAAAGGACAATATATCAGATCTAGTCAATGAAATATGATCATATCTTCCTCCTGGCACTTCCCTCATTGGAAATATTTTTCTGGATGTTCGGTTTTCCATTTAAACATTAGATACATTGGCATAGTTGCCTTTTTAGTTTCCTTCTTTTTAGCCCACCCATCTTCCCATCTTTCTAGCTCACCCCATTTCCTAACTGTTGACAGTTACTCTTTAATCTGTAATCTTTTTTCTGATGGTTTTAGACTCTCAAGATCCTTGTCACTGAAATACAATAGATACATTTTTTGAACTGTCTTTGATTTGTGTATGTCCACCCCATATTTCTGGACAACCTCAGACAATTTCTTATGAGTATTTCTAGCTCTCGCTGTAAAATCCTTACATACAAAAAATGATTCATCATCCTGATAACTAACAATATTTCCAGAGCTCATGGTTCCCAAAATCATTTATTCCAATTCCATTTCAAGTTTAGCTAAATCAAGTAGGCTTTCACTTAATTATCTTATCCTGGTAGCTCCCTGTTCTTCCACACCCTTATCAAAAGTAGAAGGAACTATATCCTTAATCCAATCATCGAGTTCCTGTTGGGTAGGCCCTACTGTTTTATTTAATTTACTCTCTTGTGAGCCCCAACTGTCTCGTTCCACCCTTGCAGTGACATGTGTTTCAGAACCCTGAATTCCCATTTGTAAAGGTTTTCTTGTCATAGCCTGTAGTCCTCTGTTAGGATTTTCTGTGACTCCCTCTGCAGTACCAGATAATGCGGTTGGTCTCACTTGATTATGTGATACAGTAGTCTGAATAGTACCTGCACTAATTCTTGATTTATTCCCTCGTTGTGAACTAATTACATTTGGGAATGCGAAATTGGAATTTATTTGACCTCTAGTCAATTCCTGTGAAACAGTATTTGCTTCCCCAATCCAGTGGGAACCGTTAAAGCATGTAGTTGCTGTCCTCCAAATACCTGATTGAAATAAAGGACCACAGGTCCTATAGTTACTGGAACTGAAAGAGCATCTAGAGAAATTGGTATCATAGTGTTATTAAATCCTACTCCTCTAGGCGTTTGCTGTTCTATCAGGAAAGGATTTACAGGATTTAAGTTATTTGGCAACGTGGATGCATCTGGTTAAGTTCCCACAAATGGATTTGACTCTGTCAGTGACTATTCCTCGTTATATGGTGGAGGTCGTATCATTCATAATTTACCCAAAAACTCATCAATCTCATCACCACTCTTATCAGTTAATGTGAGAGATTTAGAGTTTTCAAGATGTTTCTTCTTTTCTTTGCATTTTTCTCCCTCATCTTTTCTACAACTCATATGGGATACATTCACGCTTCCTCTGCAATATCCCTTCCTCACATTTTCCAGTGTGCATCCCACTTAGCCTCTACATTCGTATTTAGAGTGTTCTTATACTTTCCCTGGTATTTTTCTTCTGATTCTCCAAGAGCTTTGAATTGCATAGGTTTTAGTGGTGGCTTACTATCATTCATCTGTCTCCTTAAATTATCAAGAATTTGTACCTTGAAGGTACCATATTTAGGGAGAGCTAAAGAACCATCTTTCTCAGTCTATGTCATCCAGTTCTCTAACCAAGTACATGTATGATATCCTTTCTCATATACAAAGCAGGCGTGTCTTCATGTGCTATCAGTACTCCTTCGCTAGTAGATACAGGCACATCTCCATGTATTAATGTTTTTACGCTCTTTAAAATTTTATGATTTCCAATTGAAAATATTTGAATGTCATTTACAAAGAAATTTCAAATGACCAGTTCCAGTTCATGGACTGAATTATCTACCTTTTTCCGTACTGCAGCGTCAATGCCACAGCTGCTCTGGCGTGAACCTTTCCAGCTGAAAATGTTCCATCACGCTAGCATACCAGCCAGCAGCAAATTGCAGGAAGTCGTCACAGTTCGCATCTCTGGAATTCTAAATCGTCAGTCTCTGTCCCACAAGATGGGTAGAGGGAAAATGCCCCTTAGTTAAAAATGTAAGTAATTATATTCCTTTGATTCCAGGTTTATACCCCTTGACATCCCCAAATTTATCGGACCACTCTTTCCCATTGGCTGCTCTCGATAGGATGAGAAGATGTAGTAGGTAAAATTATACAAATCCGGAAGAATTAAGTAATCCATTACTCACCATTTTCCTTAAAGCCACTGTAGTTCAGTCATTCAGTTATTAGTTGCATTTTGGAAAGTTGGCAATTTTATGCTCTCATCCCTTGTCTGTCCATTGTCAAGCATTTGATGTATGAAGCACCATTTTTGTCGCAAGTCTAGTCAAGCAATCTACAAACATCAAAGAAGGTGACTGAGTGTTAGTACACAAGTGGTAACTTTACAAAAGGTTCTCGTAGGATTGAAACTATTCGGTTCTTAAGTTCATACTAGGAAAGGAAGCAAAGTTTGAGGCCTTCATGAAATACAGCTCATGCATGTTGAAATTGTCCTAAAATATGAATCTTGCAATATATAGAATAGTCTCTAGTAAAAGAGAGGGACCCCGACAACCAAAGGGGTAGGGTTCCAAAAGACAGTAAGTCAAAAAGGTTTCCCCCTTGGATGAATTCAAACCATATACTACACTTACACCCACATTCTAACATACAAGATTAAGTCTACGCAGTATATCAGGAGCAAAGATGATGCAAATGGTCAAACATAAAAGTGCATACAATTTTTTGTAACATTAATAAAAGAAGAAATACAGTAAAATAATTGCAATAAAATCACAACACAGTAGGAAAAAATACATAGAAAATAGTACCAATTAAAATGAAAATGACACACTATTCAGACATAGTTAAATCATACTCCAAATTATAAATATAACTTCAATGGAGAAGTTATTATTGTCAAATGACTTAACGTGTCACAGTTCAGAATAGTATTGACGCGTTTTGGTTTTGCAACTTGTTTTAAAGCCAACACCTTCTTCAGGATTAAAACATAAATTCCCACTTTATACAATATATCTCACTCTGGGTATAAAGGAGCCTTCACAGTACTCCAATGCTGAGTCCACCCCTTCTTAATAGATAGGTTACACACTATAAAGCCATCTATTTCTGTTTCTTTAGATTCCTCATACGGTGGACAGGCCATAATAAAAACACGAAAACTTGGTAATCCAAAACGAGCCCATAGCGTAGCACGTTGCATGTAGTGACTCTCGCCTCGATATGTTCACTGGATAAATAATTCTACAAGCTCTCCCGTTGACAGCTAGACTGCCCGCAGTCTGCTAAGTTTGGAAGCGTAACGGCGTACAATGGACCCGGTGCCTTAATGAAAAAGTGCACTTTCCGTGAACATATCGAGGCGAGACTCACTACATGCAATGTGCTACGCTGTGGGCTCTTTTTAGATTACCAAGTTTTTGTGTTTTTATTATCGCCTGGCTCATCAATGATAACATAACTTCGTTTAGTACCTATTTTATGTGTCAATGTCTGTGCTCATGTTTATACATTCTAATATTGCATTCAGTTTTCTAACACAAGAAGCTTTTTATTTTCACATAGAAGTTTTCTGTGGTAGTAGTAGAAAGCTTTATTCGATTTTAAAACAGATTAAAATCATAAAAGCAACAATCATAATATACACTTTCATAGACAATTGTTAAAATTACGTTAAAAATATTATTAAACAGTTAATTACATTAGCAGAATAAAGTCTTACATAGCTATAATTTCTAGATAAAAATTTGGATTTAATTTCTAGCGGAAAATTTGTTCTTTAGCTAAAGATTTATACAATTCCAAGCATGAATACTGTACACACTTCAATATTAAGCCGTAAGATTTTGTACCACAAGAGACTACAGTTGATCATGTTTGCAGCGAATTTTCAAGCAATTTTTAAGGAACGTTGCTATGCTTTGTGCATTTGATACTGATTCAAGATATTGTAGTGCCAAAAGGGCAGGGCGGCATCTGCGCAGGCCTGTGATCGCAGTAATGGAATGATCCAGCGCTTGCGTGGTGATTTTTAAAATTTACAAAACAGTTATACATGAATAGTAGTCTGTTCGGAAATACCATCACAAGGACACCGGATAATTGTATTAGACCAATCTTGTCTCTTTGGGAATGTAACCAAACGGAAAAATATATTGAGCGTAAATCGTGTCAACAAATATTTTTCATAACTGGTCAGACAAAAGGTGAGATACAGTTGTATGCCCTGAGTACATTGAATTGTTAAAATATGTCGATTTGACACTTTATGTATTTCTTGGGCTATACGTAATTCTCTTAAATGTGTGAAGCAAAGCGTCCTCAAGGTCTTTTTTGTAATAGTAGTTAAAATGGAAGGTTCATTAAAATAAATAGAAAGATTCAGATAATTAAGGAAATTATGTACAAAGGACAGCCACGGAATATCTGACCAGTTACCTAGGCCCAAACAGTCTAAAATTAACTCTCGTGTTACAGTACATTGCTCCGTGGACCAAACACGGTGCCACAGTAATATTGGCTGCATTGTAATATAATCAGCAATGTAATCCATGCCCAATTCGACATGACAAGCAAACGTTGGGGAGCATTTTGGGACGTCTAACAAATAACGAATGAAATTGTTCTCCACCCTCTGTAAAGTATCCACGGGTACGTAACCCCATACCCCAGCACCGTATACAGCTACGCTTTGACACTTAGCATTGTATATTTGTATGAGTTCTGTTGGGGGGGCTTCCCTATTTTACGGGCAAAGCCAATAAGGGCAGAAGTAGCTCTTAGAAACAGGAGATGCCTGCTAACAATGGCCAGTTTCCAAGAAGAGATGTTATCAAATAGGATACCTAGGTATGGATAAGTTTTGGTGCAATCCAGTTTGGCTTCATCAACGAATATCGATTTTTTCTTAGCTGTCTTTTTACCAAAGTGCATGACAAAGGTTTTTTTTACATTGACCATTAGACCCAGTAAGGTCATAAATTTACAGTAGGAGTTTAGCAGATTTTGGAGTTGTAATGGGGTGCGCACCAAGATCACTGCGTGGTCCGCGTAAAGTAACGCAGGAATGGGACGACGGGCCATTGCTGGCAGGTCCTGACTCCCCTCTAGCATGGCCTTCTCAAGGCCGTTGTTATAGAGATTAAATAAGAAGGGAGCCAGGACACACCCCTATCTGACTCCCTTAGTAACTGCGAAGGGGGGGTAAGCTCACCATTTACCCCAAATCTCACCCTGGCCGATGCTTCCCAATACAGCTCACGTAGAAAGGATATTATCGGGGGATCTAAGCCCAGGTCAGTTAAAATTGACCACAACCTTGAGTGAGAAACACAATCAAAGGCTGCGGTCAAGTCAACATAGACTAGATGGAGATTTCCTTGCTTAGCCTGGGTGTATTTCCCGATAATTAGCGAGAGATTCAGCGCCTGCTCCACAGTGCCCAGACCTTCCCGGAACCCGTATTGCAGGTCTGTCACGATGTTGTTGTCCTCAGACCAGGCCCGCAGTCTGTCTAAGATCAAACGACCGGCAACTTTACCGAGAGAGTCCAGGAGTGAGATGGGCCTGTAGCATGTGGGGTTGTTGCGATCGCACTTCTTGAAAATGGGCAACAGTATAGAGCTTGACCAGGATTTTATAAGTCCCCCTTTTAGGGCTGCTTCAATTAGTCGGGTCAGCAATGGCGTCCAGAGTTCCTGAGTATGAGTGTATATATCCAGGGGTACGCCATCCGGCCCGGTAGCTTTACCAGACTTTGTGGAAGTCAGAGCATTAATTACTTCATTGTGGCTGAAGGATAGTTCAATGGGATAGGGTGATGTGTATGTGATAGTTTCCTCTCCACTTTCATTTGGGTGGATGCCTTCTGCTGAAAATATTTTTGAAAAGTGAGAGACCCACCCCTCGGCTGTGATTGCTACTTCAATACTAGGTCCGTATTCCCATCGTTCAGAAAGGGTGAGTTAACCACTTTTCAGAACACTAAACTATCCTTTCTGTTACAGCTCTCGTGAAGCTTCTCCCACAAAGCTTTTTTCCTTTCTTTCCTACATTCTTTTTTGGCCAAGTTACAACACTTTCTCAACTTCCTAACTTCAGGTTGGTCCCTCTCAGGTTTGCACAGGGCCTTTTTAAAATTTGAAAGAGCCTTACGGCAGTCAGAATTCAACCATCCCTTATCATGTAGGAAATACTGTTTTTGTTTTCGTTGCAGCTCCTTGCAGATTACCTTGGTAATATTTATAAAACTAGTCAATATCTGTTCTGCCTGGGTATCCGGATTTAGGCAGGATTCTAACATGGAAAAGGCTCCAGTGATGACCGTGGTGGTAATAGCATCCGGATCTACCTTGGACCATTTAACCGTGTAGCCATTAATTTTATCTATACTTATGGCCTTTTGGGTTAGTAATCCGGGGTTACCAATTGTATTACGTGCAGTTTGCAGTGAAATAGTTACACTATTGGGGAAGTGATCGCTACTAAGGTCATCTCCAGTTAAAAATGACAGCAACTCGTCGTTCATTAAATTGGAGATCAGAATATAATCTATTATGGTGTTACTGCCCCTACCGTGGAAGGTGGGGGAGAAATCAATTGGCGGTTCAACTAATTAATTTGCAATCCCCAGTCCTAGGGAAAATAACTTTTCGTTTAGAATGTTCCCAGCACTAGAGTGTGCAAAATGTGTCAAAGGTCTCCCTCCCTCATCTAGAATACCACAACTAGAATTATTATACTCTTTACATAAAGTAATATTAAAATCGCCACTCCAGATCAATTTTGAAGACGAAGAGGGACATTTTTTTCATCCAGAACAAGGATTAACCTTTTTAAGACTATCCGAAAGTCAGGTAATGATAGGTTATTATAAAAATTTACTAAAAGATATGTGTGCCCTTGATTCACTGTGAGCTTAAGTATCTGATAATTCTCTTCAGTTGATATTTTTACAATTTCCTTGAATGAGAGGATGTTGGATAAATATACTGACAGACCTCCCTTGGGTCTACCACAAGGAGAAGGACGTGCACTTGAGTTATAAAATCTGTACCCCTGTAGGTGGATAGCAGTTACCGACCAAGTTTCCTGACAGCATATTATATTATAGTTTCTAATTTTTTCTAGCCAGTTAAGTTGATTAGCTTTAGGGCGCAAGCCTGCGATATTCCAGAATGTAATAGAAAGAGTCTGAAAGCTAGATAAAGGGGCCTTGAGGGAAGGATGCGGCTGATCCGAATGGGGTTGAGTTTCTGTATATTGGTCCTGCAACATCGGTGAAGGGTCTTCTAGAGAATTGCAAGTCCCTAAAGTCAAAATACTATTATACAGGGCCTTATTTTGAGGGTCCCTGGGGGACGAGAGGCTGCCGCAAATGTCCACCGGTAGAGGTACATTATTATCTGCAGTCAGGTTATCTAGGGGGCGCGAATTAAGATTATCCAAAGAAGTTGGAATAGTTCTCAGTCATTCTATATCGTCTATTCCTGACAGAATGTTAAATCGATTCTGGGTGGGAATCAAGAATGGTCTGGTAGACAATTGGTGGTTAAAATTGTATTCCTGCCTTGGAAAATTATTCCATAATGGGAGATAGTGGTTCTGGAGGCTTAAAGTGATCATTTTTAAAATGAAGTGGAGGTCTATAGTAATCTGTCTGGAGTAAGGGTAGGGATCTGGGGCGGACATCCTGATATCGAAATGGGGAATTAAAGTAATCATCTCGATAATTTGAGTGGGGCCTAAAGCAATCCACCTCCCGCCGGATTATTGGTCTAGTATGTTCATCCTGATGATAAAATGGCAGCCTAGAATTATTAGGAGGGGTTATCAGATTTCTAGGGTAAAAGTAGGTCAGATCGCAGGCTGTGATTGCATTGCTGTCCTCATGTGGAAACCAGTCTAAGATGAATCTGACTGCCCTAGCATCTCTAAAGTTTATTAATATGATATCCCCTGTGATGTTCTTTATACTAGGACCTAGCCAGGAAAGGCGTCTAGTGTGTAGAATTTCACCATTCACATTTGGAGGAAGTGGTCGGTTCTTCCTAAGCCAAATTATTACTTTATTTTTTAATTGTATTTGGTTCTCATTTTTACCATCTTCCAGAGCCGGGACTCCAGTGAGGACCACCACAAGAGGGGCTGCTTCCGGGGGTAGATCTACTTTAAACCTCTTCGAAAAGGATGGCCTTACAGAGTCTTCCCGATCGTTAGTTTTATGGGAATTTCCTGGGGGATTAGATTTAGATTTTTCTTGAGGATTAGATTTTTCTCCCGCCTGTGTCACTTTGTCGCTGTTTATTGCCTTTTGCCGGGATGTTTTGGTGGATGTTGGTTTTGAGGATTTTGAATTTATTTGATTAGTAGTTTTAATTTTAGTTTTGGCCGCCAATTGATCAATTACATTTGGGAGTGAAACAGTACTAATAGGCACAGAAGATGGTGCTGGGGTTATCTTAATTCCTTCTTTGATTACATTGATTGCCTGTTCTAGGTTCTCCAGATGTTGGGCTATTTTTTGTAACCTTGCTACTAAGGGCAATATGAAAGATCTGATTCGTTTTTCTATGTTTCCCATTAAATCAATACTAGGAGGATCAATCAAAGGGAGAGGTGAATCAATTTCTGATACAGATGGTGTAGGAGCATTAGTTGGTGAGCACTTAGGGTTGGGAGAGTCTATATTGCTGATCTTATTTGGCTGTGGTCTACTACCCCCCTTTCTCCTTCTTTTTGGCGGAGGGCCTTGTGGTCGTAAGTTTTTAGAGGGTTTGTTGCGTTTTTTAACAGGCTCTGTTAGTGGTGTTGATATATTTACCAAAGTATCTGCTTCCCGCGTCATGTTACCTGAGGAGATAGAAAAACTTATGAGCAAATCGTTATTTGGATCGGGAGGGGGGGTAATATATTGAAGAAGTAAAGGAATACTTTCTCCAGACGATATATCCAGTCCCTCACTATCCCCCTACACACTGGGAAGTGGAGACATGGCTAGCTGCAGCGAGCCCAGGGATGAGCGTTTGTTTTTAATTAGCTCAATGGAGCGACGTCTATTTGCTCATCGTTCAGCAAGTGCAATGTCCCTGTCGGTTGCTGCAGCCGCCCTGATTAAAAAATTATCTAATGTCCCTTGTTTTTCTCTACCGCCTACTAGGGATGTTACTATAGGGGCAGGTGTAGTCATTATGCCAACTTAACACTGTGATTAGGTCCCCAAAATGCACTTAGTCTGTATATAGTCACAGGTCTACGATTTAACACCCCATACACAATGATCAGCAAAATTGAATATACTGTAAACAGGAGAAGATGAAGCACAAATTACTACTGAACCCAGGTACATGTAATGAGAACAATCAGCCTAACCTTGCCATGGGTTGCACCACATAAAAAGGGGGGGGCCAGCCCAGCCTCCTCTGGCCTATGAGGGCCTAAGAGGGCCCGCCCTTTGCCCGGGCTTAGCCCGGCTGAGCCCGCGCGCGGTCCCGCGACGCGGGGGTGGGCGTTGTAATTTATGCGCTGGTTGGCGCGCTGGGGCCAGGTGCGACTTCGAGCCGCCAAGGACGCCAGGAATTGAAATCCCCTCCCTCCGCTCAGCGGACTCACAGAGCTGTCCTGACTGCGAGGCAGCGGGAGTCGGGAGGTTGACTGGGTCAGCAGGTATGGGCAAGTATGGCCAGCGCGACCACAAGCAGGCAGGTATCCCAGTCTCTGCAAACACAATGCCAGATAGTGAAAGTTTTCTGTGTTGTCATTTATTTTTCACGTTTATCTAAGCATAAGAACACATACCACTAAAATGTCAGAAGTCACATCTACTTATTAACTGTTATGTGTTATCAGATAACTACTTCTAACATTCTTCATGCTTTTTTACGATGCAGTATCTAAATCAGAACTTCCTTGCATGTAGTTTTGAAAAATAAAGACTAATACACAGTTTGTCAGTTTTGTATAAAATTTGTCACAAGCCATTTTCGTGTAAAATCGACATAATTAGATGAATGGTAACATCTCTGCTCTATCATCTTTCATGTCGGGCCTAGGAGACGGGATCCTCGGGGAATTTGAAAATCTTAGGGAGAAGGCCCCATGCATGTCCCCATAAAAAATGAGTAATGGAGATTTGTGCTGAACCAGTTTTCTGCCGCTAAAACGGCGATAATTTTATTGCCTGTCTTGATAATATGCCCCAGAATTCTTCAAATAGATTTAGCAAGCACTGTAGTCCACTCAGGGTCTGAGACACTAGTAACATGTCATCCTCAAAAAGAGAGGAACGTGTTCTCATTCTAGTCATAAAAGAACATTGTTAGGGTATGTTGACAGAAACAGAACAACATCGTTTGGATATAAAGAGGACAAAGTTGGAGCCAGGACATAACATTGTCGGACACCCTAACTGATCGGGATAGGGTCTGTATGCTGTCCTGGTCACTCCATCTAACAGAGGCGTGATTATCCTCATGTAAACAAATAAGAATGGAAAAAATATTTATGTGCATTCCCATGTCCTTCGAAACCTGCCACAATTTTTGCAGGGGTACTAAATCAAAGGCAGATTTCATATCGACAAAGACCACGTGACCCTTGCCTATTAAACTGTCTTCCAGTACAGTGTCAGTAACCAAAAGGCCTGTTCTATTGCGCGGGTTTTCCTCCTAAAGCCTTGATTTCAATGTAGAAAGTATATGGCTTTCTTCAATCCAGTAATATATTTTTCCAGTACCACCTGACAAAACACCTTTGGGATGGTGTTCATTAGACTTATGGGTCTATCATTTGTGGAAAAGCTTCAGTCTCCCTTTTTAGGTCTTGTATATACTTTAGTATATTCTTATTATATACTTATAGGTGTATGTACTTTGTGGGCTGTGGAGCTCAGCCCTAGGACTTGTCTGCTTCCGCTTAGGTACTTTTTTCTGTTCAACTGCCTCGATATAATTGACTTGGTAAAAAACTACCAGCAGAGGTCAGTATAATACCAGAATTGCTTTCTGCTGAGAGAATTTATTTTATTCCATTTTTCTGGCAACTGCTTCTATTCAACTTCCTTGATAGAAAACGACCAGCAGAGGACAGTAAAATACCAGACTCACTTTAGCATTCTCTTGATTCCAGTCCATAGAAATTGTTTTTCACGAGCACCCGTAGACAATAATATTTTTTTCTAATATTGTATTTTCAGTGATATGATCACCGAAGGCCCTCATTTTAAATTAAAACCAGAGCTTTGGACTATACCATTTCCTGCTGAAAGGCAATATTCATCTTGTGTTCCCATATCTGGTGTGACCTGGTGTGTCACCCAGTTTTGTGCTTACTTTCCCTCCATGTTAAAGAACAGTAGATGTTTCAGCACCCAGGCTAATGTGCTGCATAGCTAAATACATATAAGGTTGCAAAGGCGAGACCAATTGCATTGCAAAAGCTTGTTGCAACTAGGCACAACCCCAGCTCCTTTCTAGGAGTTCGGGATAGGTGGAACCCTAACTCTGCTAATATTTATTTGGGCCAGTTTACCTTGTCACTAATATGGATATTTCATGGGATGCCATTGGTTACTGTTCCTTTACCACATAAGATTGTATTAGTATCTAGGCGGACCTGATATCACTTAGGTCGAATACTAGTTTGTCCAGTGAGAAGTCATGTTTCATTTAGGCAAGGCTCTTAGGGTCCTGGGGATTATCAAAATATAATTCCTTAAAATGATTATACCAGGCATGTTGTGGAATGGTATTTACTGGTTTACCTGCGACCCCGTACCCCCCATGCCACCAGTGTCCTTAACTTGCAGTGTTCTTTGCCAGTACATGATTTAAGCATGATACGCCATCTCTTCTCATCCAAATGTGTGCAGTTGAATGTGCTTACTTGCTTTCCTTGTATCTTTTATCCGCCCCTTGCTTTTTGATCTAATAGCCAGCATTAGCTGCCTTCTGGATTTAGTGGATGCTTGAAAGGAGGTGCTACAAAGTGGAGTGATAAATGATTGTAGAAGCATGAATGAATACTTGTGGCTTGTTTGATGTTTATGTTTTTGGCCAACAGTGTGTCGAGATTAAGAATGGCGCTTGTGAGGTCTGAGGTAATAGAAGACGAATAGCCTGGCCGAACATGATGTCATTGAGTGTACGCTTATTCCTACTTTGCTGGAGATCCCTAGTTGGGGTTCGCGACATGGGAACCATAGGCATTATTTCCCAAAATGAAGATACATAAAGGCAAAGGCATAGTAAACCTTAACTATCAAACATCAACCTTAGTAAAACTGAATGCCCAATTCCAACAGTCATTTCTTTAGTAGTTAACAGGTCCACCACTCTTTCCCTTCACCCCCATATTGAAGCAGCCAGTGTCCCTCTGTTTTCACAATAGGATTTGTTAGTGCCCATATCTCCACCAATGGGGGTTTCCAGTACTCAGTCAGCACAGGGGGGGGGGGCTCGTTCTCTTAATTTATTTATTCAATTGAATACCTCTATCCACAGATCTGCAATGGGTCACCTGCACTGTCCCCGTCTTCATCCTGCATTGCTATGCTCTCTGTATTCTCTTACCTCTCTTATCCACCTACTATGGAGCAGGCCTTGAGGCAAGCACCAGTGCATCACTATAAATATCTTGGCCAGCACTAGTTCCAGTTTCAGAAATTTGGGCCCTTGCGTTACCATGGCATCGCACAAGGTAGCGCAAGGCAACACAAGGGCAACAGTGAGAATTACTTAGGCACAAAAAGTCACCTTGCCTGTCTTGGTAAATCCAGAGTAACATAAGGCAGCACAAGTCGCTGCCTTGCACCACTCTGCATTGGGAAGTAGTTCAACGAGTGCAGCATTGGTGTTCCTACACATCCACTCATGGATAGTGCACATTCCCAAATTAAATATGAATAGTAAAGCTTGGATGTGTCAAAATGGTACCTCTTCCCAAATGAGGTGTAACAAGAAGAAATAACGTTTTTTCTCCTTGTTATTGTCTCTTTCTATGTGTGCTGCATTCTGCAGCAAATGTAGTTCGAGAAAAATGCCTTCGAGGATTGTTCTTGTGCAGAAAGGTGACCCTTCCTGTACTAAAATAATACTGCCTGTAACGCAGACAGCCTTGCACCATGTGCAAGGATGCCTGCATTGCCACTAGTCAGGACTGTGTGCGCCAGTGCAGAGAGAGCAGGAATGCGCAATATATTGGTAAATATGGCGCATTCCTGAACCCTCAATTTGATACAGCCCAGCAAGTTGTCTTGCTAAATTGCGCCAAATATTAGTAAATCTGGGCCTGGGTGCCCACCTTTTGTACCTTTGGGTATTAGTATAGGTCCAGCAAGCACACTTCCAAGCTTCAAAGATAAGCTTTATTCAAGGATCTTTCCATGTCAGCAGTAGCCCCTATCCAAAAGCAGGCTATTGTAGGGCAACTCCTTGGGTACACTTAGTGCACCTCTTATCGTCCTTCTCCACAACAACATTCAGCTTGTGGGTTTTTAGGTAAGTGGTATGCAGGTAGTTAAAACTGTGTGTACTAGTTTCTGGTGTGAACAGTGCCCCAGTCATTTCCCTCAGGTCTATTTTCTCATCCCAGCCACACTGCCAATTTGTCAAGTTACATTTAAAGATTGACAGAAGGCTGTTGTGGAGCCAGGATTTCAGTCTGTAGCCACTTTCAAATGTGAGGAGAATGTGAAGCACTTTGCGTGTTTGTGGTTTCGATGGGTCTGTTCCCCATGACTTCTTTATCAACAGCATCACTGCATCCAACATCAAGAACTGAGCCTCTGTTGGATTATCCTCCTCAATCATCTGTTCATAGCATTTACCTGTGGGGAGTATCCCTGCTCCCATACAACCCCTCATCCAATGAGCAGTAAAGACCCACCCTCCCCCTATAGGTTTGGAGGTCCACTAGGGGCAATGCCAGAGCATGTGTCAGGCAGAATTGGGTTCTCCGACCTCGCCCCTCCAAAACTATAAGGCTGGTATGAGGAGGGTAAGTTTCCTCACTGGGTTCAGTAAGTTTCCCAGCAGAACCATGATCAGTTCTCTTGCCAGCCATTGCAGTTTAGCGGCCATGAAGTACAGTTGGTAACCCCCCGTCCCTGATCGGGTACTGCAGAATAAGCAAGAACACTCTCTGCTGCCCTCCAACCCAGATCAGCTCACATAGTAGCGGCTTCAGTGCTCTAAACCAACTTTTGGGGATTCAAAACCAAAGATTGGCAATGTTGTACAGGAACAACGCCATTTTTGATAGTGCTATCCTTGCCATTATGGGCAACTTTAGTGTTCATCAGAACTCAACATTACCATTCAGTCACCTTAACATGCTGACTAGGTTCTAATTCCTGATATCACTTTCCCTACGAGGGATGTTAACTTCCAGATATCTGAGTATGTGTCCCTATTTGATTTCCAGTCAGGTTACCACTACTGGTACTGCTATCAGTCTAGGCTGCACCGGGAATCTGTATGCTTTCTCCAGGCACCGCACACTCTGGGCAGTCCCCGATGCAGCATCCTGAAGTAACATAAGCATGTCATCTGTGCATAGTGAGGCGATGTTCTCACCGCCTCTTAAAGATGCCTCTGCCATAGCCTTTTGTGCTTTTGTGCCCATGATGCTGGCCCACCGCCAATGCAAACAGCATTGGAAAGTGGACACCCCTGCCTGATGCCCCTCAATTCTATGCATGCTCTGGATATGCATTGACTGATATGTACCCTCACGTTAGAGTCTGCAAACAGTAGTGTAATCCATTTGTTGCATCCCTCTCCCGAATTCATGCATTTAATAACCCTAGTGTAAAGTGACAAAAACTTTTTCTAGATCTATCGAGACAATCACTGACTTCTGTTAAAAGAGTTTCCTTTAAGATCTTAAATAGACTTTGCAAATTAAGAGATGTATTGTTTTTGGGTATGAACCCATTTTGGTCCTTATAAATTAATTCTTGTAGGTAAGGAAATATGTGGCATGCCAATACTTTGCTAAGCTCTTCATAATCCAATTTTAACATGGATTGTGGCCTACATGAGGCCAGATGTACACTTGGTTAAGGTTGTTCCTTTCAAGGTAGGCCTTTACATCGCTGCCTGGGGCCTATGCACTATACAATTCTGAATAATGCTGAAAGAACACTTCATTAATGCCTCGCTGTGTATGTATTCAGAAACATCAGGATCCTTATGTGTGTGATGAGATTGCATTTGTTCTCTGATTGCATCAGCCAGTCCAGAAACCTGCTAGCTTTGCCTCCCTTCGTGTGATTTTTCGTCTGATATTCACTGTGCTTGAGAGTATGCTGTCGCTATTCAACAGGAACAACACATGTTTTTCCTCTAGTAGCCTAGGTTTACTACAGCTTCTCCTGCCAATGTATGAATGGTTCAGTCCATAGCAGTAAACCCCCTTTCTGTGGTCTTCCTAACCTCTATAATTTGGCTCATACAATGTCTCTGCACAAAATCCTGAAGGTCTCGCGCTCAGAAGCCACATACACTGATGTCGTTTCATTAAAAGTATTCCCATATTACTTCAACTAGTGGGTCTCTGAAAGTTGGGTAATTTGGAAAGGAACCCAGGAATTTCCAGTTTGGAATATGTGATGATAAATATTCGGGGATTATGATCTGAAAATGTACGGCCAAGGTACTCTACAAGTAAAATTATCTTATTAAGTCTACAAGAACATATCATTTTATGAAGTATGAAATGTAGATTATGGACTTGGAAATAGAAGAAGCATTTGCTGTGTAATCCACAAATTCTTGCGCCTACTTGATTACCAGAGAGTCCACCAATGGCGGAGTCGTGCGAGCCATGTCTATCTCCACTACACAGATGTAGTCTGCCCTCCAAAAGAATTGGGGCATGGATAGCTCAGGCAGGATTGGAGCTAACAAGGCCAGAAAGTTGGTTTGTCTTGCATATGGGACGGATACGAAGTGTTACATCAACACCATCCAACCTTCCCTGTAGGAAAACATGTTTACCTTCCTCATCAATTTGGACCACATTAGCCTGAAGTGTCACTTCAGATTGAATACAAATTAAACATACCTCATCATAAAAACTTGATTTAGTTCTCTGAGGATCATAAAAGCACAAATACAAAAAGAGCACATTAAAACCATCCAATCAAACCCCATAGATGCATTAAAAAGTTAAAATCTCAAAAGTGCATTCATTATACTCTTGGATCCACAAAAATTCATACAGTGCATCGTAGAGGATCCCCTTACCCCCATCACAGAATACAAGGCCTGGGTAGTTTTACAGTGACTACACCTATGTTGCAGGAGACTTACATAACAAAGTACATCCGGCGTGACATACCACTCATCTAAACAAAGAGATATACTATATGATCAAAATAAATATATAATGTGTCCTTTGCTCCCTTGGTCCACTATGCATAAAACAGTACAGTTATTATGAACCCTGTTTTCTAAATCTTTTGGGACAACAGGAATATACAAAATAGCTGTGGACCACTAGACTTCAAAGTGCAGTTTTTCGTTCGGGCTCTTCAGCCACTTATAACAAAGTGCCAATAGATTTAGATTAAGACACGTCTAAAAAAGAATCTAAAAGTTAAAAACCAAAATAAATTGATCACAGGATCATTGGTAGATGCAGAGAATTAATGTGCATAGTAATCAACAAGGATTTAAAGCTATCTTTAGAACAGAGAGAGAAAAACACTCCTCTGGGCCCACCATTATGACTATACTATTGTAGTGATTCATGATCAGTAGTTCAGATACATTTTGAGCCCCAGATCCAGGTAGCCATGAGGTATCTTGCAACAGTGACTACCACCAACCTGGAGCTATCTGTCCTTAACAGGCACATGCATCAATATGGGCCTTTGTGATTCCTTAATTGCGATGATTTTTAAGGAATCGCAATTAAGGAATCGCAAAAGCCTATGCATGTAGAAATCGCTTAAAAAATAGCGATTTCTAAACATTCCCTGTATGCGACCATAGGAATGAATGGGAAGACATTCTCAATTTGTGACCTGAAATTGATCTGTGCACATATGTTGCACACACACATGCCCTAAGGGCATGTGTGTGCGTAACATGAAACTTTGAAAAATGCACAAAAGTATTTTTCAAAGTTTTTTGCAAATTACCATGAAGTTCAACTTCATGGTAATTTGCTCCTCCTATTAGCGAAATTGCTGACTTTTTTACTTTAATGCATTGCATTTAAGGAATCGCAAAATGCAATTCCTTAAATGCAATTGCAATTTGAAAACTCGCAATTAATTGCGAACTCTCAAATTGCAAGGGCCTTGACCCTTGATGCATTCCGAAATCTAATTTTGCGATCCCAAACGGCCACTTTTTGAGAATCGCACCGTTTGCGATCGCAAAAAGCTTTGATGCATGTGTCTGTAAGTGCCTCCAGGTGCCTCCTAGTTCCCTAGTTCCTACACAGGGACATAAACCAATTTTTCCCTCTGGAGTTTATAGGCGGGACAAAATAATAGAATGTGGAGTATTGTCTCAGGGAGCTCTCCACATACTGGATACTCATCACGCCTATGTTGTAAACTAGCCCACTTGGTAAAGAATTCTCTAGTTTGGAGGGACTGATTCCTAAATTGTAGAAACAGTTTACGCACCAGAGGGGATGTAATTTTGTCTAACGTCTTTTCATACACAGGGACCATTTTGAAGTTGGCAAACTCTGTAGTTACAGCTCCTTTGCTGCTACGGATCATTTTTTCAGATACATGCTCCCAGTAGGCTGATTTAATGTCCATTTTATAGATTGAATTAAATTCCTCCGGTCTTACCTAAATCCTTCTTAGCTCCAGCTTCCTTAGAGTGGTTCTAACAAGCATTAGCAATGAAATGTTATGAGCACCAGAGTGGCCATGAGTTTCCTTAAGGGTTCCCTAAATGCTCCTGAAGCGGGCAATGTCCAGAGCCCATATCAGTAGAGCAAGGGTCTAGACTCAACATCCCAAGAAATTCTCCTGAATGCCATATAAGGGTGCAGTGAATTTAGAGGCGTGCTCTTTGGGACAGTGAAGAGGGACCTCATGAAATAATTTCCTGCTGTTGTTAGAATATTTCAATTAGCATGACCATAGATCTCAGAGCCATACAAGACAGATTCCAATGCCTTCACATTATACATCTCAAGGGCTAAAGCAGCTCTCTTTCAACTAGTTTTATTAAAAAATATTTGACAATCTTGTGGTAAAATGTAGCAAAGAGCAATGTGATTTTTGAACCTGCATAGGCCAGTCCAGGTTTGGTGTTAATCTTTTCCCTAGAAAATCAAAGTTAAAAACCTGTTCTATGGGGTCATTATTAGAGTGAAGCCTACATTTATGATCTTTTTATTTTACAGGATTAAAATCATTCAGGAGGTGTTGTAAACCGTTGGGAGATTTATAACCAGCAGATTGTTATCGGCTACAAGTAGAGTAGGCAGTCTCTTACCAGCCACTTTGGGTGAATCACAACCATCTCTGTCCAGCCTATCCACTATGTCATTTATATATAATGAGAACGATGTTGGTGCCACGACACAACCCTGCCTGACCCCTTGCAGAATGATTATAGCATCAGTGAGTTGCCCCTGCTCACCCTACTTCACTCTTCCATAGCTGTCTTCATGCAGTCAGACAAGCAGATCCAATATATTGGACGGGATGCCCACCTTATGTAAAATCCACCAAAGTGATGTCCTGGGGACTAAAGCGAAAGCTATACGCAAGTCGAACTCTGTTGACCGCTACAGTCTTCCAAAAGAAACAGTTGAATTGAAACGTTTTAAGGACTGTGCTAGGGCCTCTACTGAATCCTGCCTGGAATTCAATTATTACATTATTCTACTCAATCCAGTCTAGAGGTTGCACTATTACTTCATTACAGATAATCTTTTATGTGGCATCAATCAAACTAATTGGTCGATAGTTGCTCTGAACACAATGTTAGCGCTTCTTATAGATTAGAATTGATCTCTACAGTGAGCCAAGTGATGAGAATCTTCATACCCTTTAGAACAGTGTTTGAAAGATGATTTATGTATGGGCCCCAGACTTTCAGGTGTGAGTTAAAAGCTTGTTTAGGATCTGGTTGGGGCTTGGTGCTTTTGCTAATGGAATGGACCAAATTGCCTCAACCATTTCCCTTTTGGTCAAATTCTAGGGTGTTTGAGGTTTTTAACCTGGATGCCAACAGCGGATCGATACCCACCAGTGCTTTATACACACTGCAACAATAGAGATTGCTAAAATGGGATGCCCAATCCTGGGGCTGCACAAAGTATTCTACTGAGTTATTTTCCAACAGTATCCCTCAGTGCCTGGTTGGTCCATAACCTTGGATTGTCTTTAGTGATCATGGCATTCGACAACTCATCCCTGAGAGCATTTTCCCCATCTTGTATTGTATTGTATTGTATGTTGGATTTATATAGCGCTTATAACCCAGGGGTCTCTAAGCTCTTGCCTTGGGAACCCATCCTGGCTTTTCCCTGTGAGATAGCCCCTACAGGGCATCCCCAAGGTGAAAGCCAGGCATCCCGCCGCGGGGGGCCGTTGTGGAGATTAAGCAAGCTTAATGCCCGGAGTTGCAGAGTGTGAACCCATGATTAGGTCAGGCACCGAAGCGACAATTATCGAGTCCGTGGACATTTGAGCTCAAGACCCTGCCGCGTCGGGAATTGAACCCTGGTCCCGGGTCTGACGTCTGCTTCAGGGTCTGCCTGCTCTAACCAGTGAGCCACTCTTCTCTCTTGGAATTTGCCAATTATTTTTCATAGTTTGCCCTGCACAACCCAAGTTGGGGCCTGCTTTTAGTTTTGGCTGCTACTAAGAGCCCAGGTTTGTCCACCCGCAGACTTTTGTATACAAAAGAACTTTGCCTCATAGCCATAAGTGCATGCTTATTATTCTGCACCAAGAGCTCTCTTATGCTACTAAAAAGTGCTTTGTGGATCTTTTCTCGAATCAGGCCTCTCTCGTCTGGAGACAAACTGTCTAGAATCTCTAACTGCTCCTTGACCTTGTTAACCACTAGCTCCAAGACCTGTGGCTGCTTTTCTATTGTTAGAGACCATAATATCCCTGACTTGTGCATGGCTTTGAAGCTAGGGTGCCCAACACAATAAACTATGGTTAATATGGTCGCTGCTAGCCCTTTTAATAACCATCATGTCATATAGAAATGACCATTCCTTCAAACTAACTAAAAAGTAGTCATTTCGACTAGTTTACTAGGTCTGTTAAATCTATGTCTGCCCTCTGTGTCTGACATAGTTCTTCCATTTGCTGCCCTCAGGTCAAATTTAAGGGTTAGTGTGAACACCTCAACTGCCCTCAGTGACCATTTCATTGTAGGGAGGTCCAAAAGTGGAATTCTCTATTTTGCAATCTGCCTAGTAGTTAGATTAAGATCAAAGGACACAAGAGTTTCAAATAGGGAATTTAGATTGCCAGCAACTATAACCTCCCTGTTACTCTTATATTCTGATAATAGTTATAGTTTTGGTTTTCTCATTTCGACTATCGACCCACTTGTATGCATTGAATAGAACCAGGGAGATGTCACTATGGAAGTCTATCCTAACTGCCAGCGCACTCGGGTTTATATCTGGTAAGACTCTTATTAAACATTGCAATTCTGTATTTACCCAGATCGTCAAACCCCTGAGGGTCTTCACCTATGTGGCTTGATTGCATGTAAGCAATATGAGGTATACCTGTTTCTAATCACTGAGGTGGGACTCCAGGTCTTCTGGAAGAGGCGGATATCATGCTTGTCTATAAACTGCTCCCAGCCCGTGTCCCCCAGCGTGGGCCCCATCCTAGCCACATTCTAGTATAGGTTTTTGAGTGGCTTCTTGAAACAATGCTGAGGGACTACCTGAGTGCAGGGAGCCCTGCCACCATGGAGGACACTGCCACAACCATGAAGAACACCCACACAGGAACACCCACAGACCCCTGCCCACCGCACATCTACCACGAGCCACCACTGCCATAGCACCCGAGCTAAGCTGAACCATCAACGCCTCCTTCCAAAAACCCGCATCTTCCCTGACGACTGGAAGCGGGCAGAGGCCGAACCCCTCCTCAAGAAGCCCTCGGCCAACCCAACGGATCTGAAAAACTACAGGCCCATCTCTCTTCTCCTGTTTGCTGCTAAAGTCACAGAGAGACTTGTAAACGTCCAGCTGACCACCTTCATCGAAGAGAACTCCATCCTAGACCCCTTCCAATCTGGATTCCAGAGCAACCACAGCACCGAGACTGCCCTCTTCACCGCCACTGACGACATCCAAATGCTATGCCCTCGTCATTCTAAACCTTTCAGCAGCTTTCAACACCATTTCACATCGCACCCTCACAGCCAGACTCCACAATGCTGGGATACGAGGAACTGCCCTCAACTGGATCTGATCTCTGGCAGAACCCAGAGAGTCAGACTCCCACCCTTTCTCTCCGAAACCACCGAGATCACCTGCGAAGCACCTCAAGGATCCTCGCTCAGCCCCATGCTCTTCAACATAACATGGTACCCCTCGCCCCAATTGTCAGACAACATGGGCTCAGCATAGTATCCTACACAGACGACACCCAGCTCATCCTCTCCCACCCCGAAAACCCCAGACTATGCTTCCAGGAAGGAATGAAGGACATCGCAGCCTGGATGAACAACAGCTGCCTCAAGCTAAACTCAGAAAAGACAGAGGTCCTTGTCTTCCACCTCCGCATGGGACAACACTTGGTGGCCCTCCCACCCTGGCAGACCACATGCGAAACCTCGGCATCATCCTCAACTCCTCTCTCACAATGACCCACCAGGTCAACGCCGTCACCTCCACCAGTTTCAACTGCCTCCACATACTCCACAAGACCTTCAACTAGATCCCCCCTGAATGCAGAAAGACTGCCACACACTCATAACTAGCAGATCGGACTATGGCAACGCCCTCTATGCTGTAGTCAACAGAACTCTCCTACAAAAACTCCAAACCATCCAGAACGCCAGACTCATCTTCGAAACCCCGCGGCACGAACACTTGATCCAACACCTACGAGACCTCCATTGGCTACCCGATGAGAAGATAGTAACCTTAAAACTGCTCACCCACGCCTACAAATCCCTACACAACATTGGGCTGAAATACCTTAATGAGAGAGTCTCCTTCCAAGTACCCAAAAGGAACATCTGTTCTGCTGACCTCGCCCTAGCAGAAACCCCACATCCGCAGAAACAGAGCAGGCAGAAGAGCCTTTTCCTACGTCACAGCCAAGGCCTGGAATGAGTGCCTGGTTAACATCAGTTGCTCCCCTACCCTCTACAATTTCAGGAAGGACCTCAAGACCTGGCTCTTTGATGAACCAGAGCTGAACCCCCCAGCACCCTTTAGAAATCCCCTGATTGATTGTTTGAATAGGTAACCGCTCTGGTATACCAAGCATATCTCGTTCAACAGGGGTCAGAACGGGACTAGCCCCCCGCTGCCCTCCGCTGAGCTGAAAGGTCTTGGTCAACTCACATTAGGCCCCTATTCAGTCATCAAAGGACTCACTCTAACCCTGGCCTTTGCAGCTATTCCCCTAGTAAGTTGACCAACTATAAACTCTTTCCAGGAAGCAGTTTTTCTCAATCAATGTCATCTAACCTGCTACACCAGTGTGATCCTTGGGCTATTAGTCTTGGGTTATGCTGGGTTTCTAGATCATTCCTCTATTTAATCTGGATTTGTGTATTGCCACCACATATTCTGAGAGAAGACCGACCACCAGGCCATGGTCCTTCAAAACCACTCTCACCAGGTCCACTCTACTCTCATTAAAACGCCCCTTACAATTGAGCAATAGTTCTTCAATTCTGAAAACAATAGATAACTATATTGATCTTCCCTGCTCCACTGGGTGACTTTGGGGACTAGGGATAAGAGAATCAGGCCTTGAGGTCTGGAATGCTGATCTAAGTGACTGCATTCCTTTAAATGTTTACCCTCCCATTTGCTGCTGGTGAAGATAGGTAAGCTTACCATGATCATTATATTCCTCTTTGCTATCCCATCAAATAGGACTCGCTCCTTTGGGCTGCCCCAGCCTGGGACACAACTGTCTTTTCAACATCCCTCCCCGCCCCTGAATGGAACATCTGCATGTTTGATACGTCTACTGATCTCCTAGTGTTGGGGTGGAGAAAAGCTGTCCAGGCCACAAGACCCTGTGCTGGATAAAGGTGAAGGGGTCTTGTGGGCATTACCACCTGAGCTAGAAGAGGAATAAGAGATGTTGTGGACCCCAACAGGTGGAATGATTTTATTGCCATTCTTAGGTGCCATGACCTTGTCATTTTCCCTTCTTTATTACCAATTTCAGGTCTCGTCCATCAACCACTTAATCACCTCCACTAATTTGTCTATCTTTAGTAGCACCGCTATGTGGCCCTTACTGCTGCACTTGCTGCTGCTGGCTACTGTCTTCCCCCTCCCGTATCCGCTCTTTAGAAATACCATCCCGGCAGATTTGCGTGCCTGGGGTGAGCGCCATTAGTATATATAGCTTAAATGTCAGATCTCTGGTCAAACATCATTTGGAGATCTTTGATATCCTTACTAATGACTCTCCGGATGTGTTTTTTATGACAGAGACCTGGCTACAGGATGCAGATACGTCGATACTAAACTTAGCTTTCCCCCCTGACTATGCCGTGGCTACCCTTAATCGCGGCTCGAGAGGGGGTGGAATTGCTATGGCAGTGAAGCGTCGTTACCCCTGTGAATGGAAAGAATTAAAACTTCCGGGATGTGAATGTGCCCGGTTTAAAATTTCCTTCACTCACTGCTACAGCTTTACTGGTCTTTTAATATATCGACCTCCGGACTGCGATGCCGCCTTTAGGGCCGCTCTCCCGGATGTTATTAGCTGCGCGAATTTTAATGTGCTAGGTGACCTCAACCTGCACTTTGACTGCTCATCTCAGCCCTCCATTCGGAGCTGTCTGGCCGATTTAGAAGCCTTACAGCTTTTACAGAGGGTGATTTTCCCCACCCATCAAGGCGGGCACATACTGGACCCGTTTTTCACTAATTTAGAGGAAATAAAAATATGCTCACCTATCCAGCTGATATGGACTGACCACATGTTGGTGAAAGCATCTATTCCTATGTCTGAACCCCTCTTTTTGCTGCAGAATAAAATCACCCACATACGACAGTGGAATAAATTAAAGTTAGAAGATTTCTATCTTCTACTGGAGAAGCTACCCCTGCCTCCCTTCTCCGATGTCAATTGTGGTTATGAATCATTCTGCAACTGGATTGTTACGGCCCTTGACGCTCTAATTCCTCTGGTCCGATCTAACTGTCGGACTAAAGTCCACAGTCCCTGGTACGATGAGACCTTAGCGTCTCTTAAGAGAGACTGTAGACAGGCAGAAAGAAGGTGGAGAAAATCTTTTGACCCTACTCTTAAAACCTGCTATTTAACCCAAACTAAGATATACCACAGAGCGGTCTGCAGAGCCCGCGCTGCCTATTTTGCGCAGGAGTTTCGGAATAGCCCCAACCCCTCTAAATTGATTTTTAAGGTCCTAAAGGACCTCATGACTAAGAAAGCCACCGCAGCGGAAATATGCACAGACTCCCACTGCGAAAGCCTGGCATCTTTCTTCATTGAAAAGGTGCAAGCAATTTATCGCACCTTTCCAACGTATCTGCAACATTCGGACCCAGCTGGTTGCCCTACGGGTGATGATGTGATCTTGGACCTGCTGGCCCCCCTCTCCGAGGAGAGGTTTGATTTACTTAGCCAAAAAATTAAATCTGGCTCCACGGCGGATCCACTTAAACCTGCCCAGTTTAAGAACATGCAGGCGATATGTCGTACACCAGTGCTAGCCCTCATCAACCTGTCGCTGGCCTCAGGGATCGTGCCCACCAGGTGGAAGCAAGCGGTAGTGACACCTATACTAAAAAAGTCTTCCCTTGATCCGGTAAAACCTGAGAATTACCGCCCTATTTCATTGCTGCCGTGGGCCGCCAAAGTCACTGAGGCCCACGTGAATGGGATCCTGGCTGACCATCTCGCCAAAGCCAACATCTTGGACCCCACTCAAAATGGGTTTCGTGCAGGTCACAGCACGGAGACTGCTTTGCTGTTTATGGTTGAGCATCTGCGCTCCGTGCTGGATACTGGTCGAACAGCGGCACTCCTGTTATTAGATCTGAGTGCCGCGTTCGACACGGTTTCTCACGAGATCCTGTTGCGGCGGCTAGAGGAAGCGGGTGTCAGAGGGTCCGCCTTGTGTTGGTTCCGGTCCTTCCTCTCTGATAGATCATTCCAGGTTGCTATCCCACCCGGTAAATCTACCTCTTACCCGCTGACACTGGGGGTCCCACAGGGATCATCCCTGAGTCCCACCTTATTCAACCTGTACGTTAGACCGTTGGCTGCGGTAGTCAAGCGCTGGGGCCTGACAATGGTCTCCTACGCGGATGACACGCAGCTGGCGGTCACGCTGAGTGGG
The DNA here is from genome assembly GCF_964263255.1 of Lissotriton vulgaris. NCBI lineage: Eukaryota > Metazoa > Chordata > Amphibia > Caudata > Salamandridae > Lissotriton > Lissotriton vulgaris. The sequence goes on along the minus strand of NW_028248991.1, from coordinate 602,253 downwards.
GACTCAGATGTGGAGGCCCTCAGGTTTTGCGAGGGTCTACGTGCGGTGGCCAATTGGATGAATCAGAGCTGTCTCCAATTGAACACTAAGAAGACAGAGGTTATGGTTGTTGGAAAGCAGGCAGGACGGTGGAATGACAATTGGTGGCCTCCCGAACTAGGAACGACCCCTTCTTCTGTAATGGAGATAAAAAACCTTGGGGTCTGGCTGGACCCTACTCTCAGCTTCACCTGCCATACTAAGAGGGTGGCACCCTCTTGCTTTGGCATTATCAGGGGCCTCAGACCTGTACTTAAATTTTTCGATGCCCCCACCAGACAGCTAGTGGTCCAAGCCTCAGTACTATCTAGGATAGATTATGCCAGTGCGTTGCTAGCAGGAAAAAACCGGGCTGAACGCACACGGCTGCAGCGAGTGCAGAATGCTGCAGCCAGAGCGGTGGTGGGCCTGCCCAGACGCTGCCCAGTTTCGAGAACACTGCAAGCGCTCCACTGGCTGCCTGTTGATTGGAGGATCGAGTTTAAGGTGCTTTGCCTGGCTTTTAAAATCTTAAAAGGCACGGCTCCCCCAATCCTGACGAACCTCCTGACCCCTTACGTCCCCTCCCGATCCTTGAGATCGATGGGTCAGAACCTGTCTGTTGTCCCACGTTTCTTGTTGAGCAGGACCGGTGGCCGCTCCTTTCGAGTAGTGGCCGCAAAGCTGTGGAACTCTCTTCCTGTTGAAATTCGGGCACTGGATGACTTACTCCAGTTTAGACAGGCTATTAAAACCTTCCTTTTTAATAAAAATCTCTGATTGAGTTTCTTTTATGCTGTGTTGTGTATACCTTCTTATGGCACCAGGACGCCCCTTTGCTGGGGCAGCTGTGCGCGGTACAAAAATAGTTAAAATAACATGTGGACATGCTAGGCTGGATAACATGGTTTCCCCCTCTTCTCCACCATGTTTGCTGTCACCTTGGGCATAGAGGGCAGCTAACCTAGTTTCACCTAGTACTTCTGGATTAACTAAACTCAAGGCATTGTCACCAGAGATCTTAGTAATGATACTTGACTTTAGAGAGGTTCTTAAGACGGATGTAAGGGGGAATGATGTTGAGTTCTTCAACTTAGTAAGCATATCTGGTACCCTTCTCTTTGCTCTTTTCTTCTTCATGGGGCAGGGGTGCGTTTTTGGCGAGACACTTAAAACAGGATCAGTAACATGATTCAGTATCATTACTACTTCCTCCAGAATGCCTTCAATCCTTTTCATAACGCTGTTCCCTCCTGCTGATTTAGGACCTTTCTATGCAATAGGGGGGATTGGTCGAATCTGCAGTCTTTGGTTTTTCCATGTTATCTTATACAATTAGGAATCAATTTGATCGAAATTCTTTAACTTCTTTAATGCTAATGCATAGCTCGTTAACATGTCAAGAAGGGGCTGGTTTTAAAAAGGCCATATAAGTGATGGTGTCTTTTAGGCAGGATATCAGATGGGTGGCCAAGCCCAGCCTCCTCATGGCTCCGACAGGCGTCGACAGGCCCTCTTTTGGGCTTGACTTTGACTGGGCAAGTCATCTGCATGGCCTCTGCAGAGGGAAAGTTTCACACTGATAAATGCTTGGGTGAAAGGTGGGAAGGAGCGTCTGCACCTCCTGGCACAAACCCTGTTGGGGGATGAAGTCCAGAGAACCAGTCCGTTCCTCTTTGGCGGTGTCCCACGCAGCAGGAAGGTTTCACACTGATAAGCGCTTGAGAGGGAGGCAGGAAGGAGCGTCAGTGCCTCCTGGCACAAAGCCTGTTCGGGGATGAGGGCTCCAAAATCAGCTCAGTATTCGTTGGTTGTGTCTCACACAGCTGGAAGGTTTTGCGCTGGTAAGCATTTTGGTGGGAGGTATGAAGAAGTGTCAGTACCTCCTGGCATAAATTCTGTTGGGGAAGGAAGCCCCCAGAATCAGCCCGGTCCTCTTTGGGGTGTCTCACGCAGCTGGAAGCCTTTGTGCTCATAAGCAATTGGACCAGAGGCGGGAACGAGCACCGGTGCCTCCTGACACCGATGCTCGTTGGGGATGCAGTCCCCAGAGTCAGCCTAGTCCTCTTTGGTGGTGTTCCCTCTAGAGTAAAAGGAGTTGAAACATACCCCTGGCTTCTCCAACCTCTTATCAGCCTGACAACCTCCCATCTTGTGAGGTGGGTCATTTGAAGGAAGGCAACCTTCCGGCTTGTGAGATGGAACTCCTGAAGGAAACAATATCTGCCCCTTATG